>NW_014038441.1:0-2627 GCF_001186125.1 Sphaeroforma arctica JP610 | reverse complement strand
CACAACTTCGGGGTGACGTGTTGTGAGGACGTTGGATAACAATTTTTAGTCTAGGACCTGCAAGCCACCACACGACTTTACTTGTTTCATCCACCAAGTACTAGTGCACGTATTGCTTGCATTAGTACTGACGCACGTGTTGTGAGGACGAAGGATAACTTATTTATAATTAGGCCTGCAAGCCACCACACGACTTTACTTGTTCCATCCACCAAGTACTAGTGCACGTATTGTTAGCAATAGTACAGACGCACGTGTTGTGAGGACGAAGGATAACTTATTTATAACTAGGCCTGCAAGCCACCACACGACTTTACTTGTTTCATCCATCAAGTACTAGTGCACGTATTGCTTGCATTAGTACTGACGCACGTGTTGTGAGGACGAAGGATAACTTATTTATAACTACGCCTGCAAGCCACCACGCGACTTTGTTTGTTTCATCCACCAGTTACTAGCGCTCGTATTGCTTGAATAAGTACTGACGCCACGAAAGTATCTCAGCACATACGTGAAGCGTGTTTGTATGAGTATATAGGCTACATACACTCTCAGCATACGTGTGGGTTGAACATCATGACAATACTAATGAACAGGCATGTTGTGTAAGAGAATGCAACATATGTCAACATTCAGCACAACAAGATAGTTAACCACGCCCTACCACTGCACACAGCTTGGCTACTACGATAGCTAGATGCGATATCAGTATGCCAATGCTTTTATAAGGATAAGACGATACTGGCAATCACTCTGAGCACATATATGAGTATCCTCATATGTGAACCTCTTCTAACGATTTTCGCAAGACATACCTGTGTAATGCAAAGATATAGTATGGCAAGAAATTGCCCGCCAATAAACTGCTCCACCAGGCGTACTTCAAGTTTCTGTGCGGATCATACAAATTCTGATTCAATTCATCCCCTGGATATATAGGCACAGCAAAGAATAACTCTCAGTCAACACGCCAGTGGTAATATAAATGCTCGTTACGGTATACTTGTACATAGGTATACAATCATATGGGAAATTGAAATCCACGTACGTTAAATCGACATGTGCATTGTATGAGCTGAAAGAGATGGATAACTTACTAAATTACGCGCTTTTACGCTCTAATATGCGCAAAGCAGGCTCCATGTATACATATACATATAAAAACGATAAAAATGAATGACAACGGTGTGCTTAGATTCGCGGGTATCAGACATGTGCAAAACTTACGCTGACCGTGTTCGCTTGTACTATGTTAACGTTTTGAAGTTGAGATTACAGAACTTTCGAG
This sequence comes from Sphaeroforma arctica JP610, assembly GCF_001186125.1. Classification (NCBI taxonomy): domain Eukaryota; class Ichthyosporea; order Ichthyophonida; genus Sphaeroforma; species Sphaeroforma arctica. The sequence goes on along the minus strand of NW_014038441.1, from coordinate 1,339 downwards.
GCAGATGTGACAGAATCGAAGCCTTTTGCGAGTATCATTGATGTGTCTTTACATTGATCAGTGCGCGATGGTGTACCCTGATATATACACACACGCGCGTGTACATAGGGGACATGCACACGTGCCGCAATCTACTTACCTTTCTCGTTCAATACATAGCTGTGTTGCAATTATAGGAAACACACATACACACCTGTAACTATAAGTACGTTTGCCTGCGAATAATAACTTCCGTGTAGTTGTGTCGACGAATTTAAGCCGTCTTACGCGTGTAGTAAAACACCACATCATTCACATGAAGTGATAACATCAACATGCCGCTGAGCTGGCAGCACCAGGACACAATACTACCAGGGCTTGTATAAGAGGTGCTCTCTGTATAGATATCTTTACGAACATTGGCATTCTCATTCTTAACTATCACCATCAGTATAGCGATGAAAGATGAATGACAGAAGTATTTGTAGGCATTCTACACCGATACAACAACTTACGGAATCCGAAGTGGCATATTCTGAGAAAAGAACACAGCAGGCGAACCGTAACAGTGGCATGTACGAACATCGATATCTGTAGTATGAATTCATATGAAGAAAAAAAACATATTGACAAATTAGGCGGACTATAATACCTGCATACAGAACGGATCTGCTTAGTAGCGAGCATCGATATCAGTAGTTTGAATTTAGGGTTTGGGGTTTATGAATAGGACTCACGAATCAGCTGCAGAATACCGTCTGCGTAAAGCCCGATCAGAACAATTCAGTACCATAGGCTCAAATGAGACTTCTATTTCGACGTCTACTAATCTGTTTATATATATATAGAAAATGCAAGACACAGCGACGCAAAAGCGAACAAACAACAATATAGTTCATTTTCTAAATGAGAATTGAATTCAACAGAACAATTGTCGGCTAGACGGGCGAATGGTGACAGGTGACACGTCCGATAGGACGCTCGGTCAACGACCTAGAAAATAAGCCTCAAGAGCCCTATGTATATTTATGTATATCTGTATAAATATAGTTTTATACAACTCATCGAACAGCTTTAAGAGTCTTATGTATATCGATGTATATTTATACAAATATAGTTATATATAAATACACAGGTATACGTATGCTTCTTCGTATATTCATGCTTGTCTGAACAAATTCACTACTCTTCAAATGGCTACACCAATGGGCTAACCCAAAAAATTCGACCAATTACGAACACAATAAAAGTAAACTTGTACCCCGTGTATACGCACGCACATACAGACACACAGACACAGGAACAGACGCACACACAGAAGCACAGACGCACACACACACACACACACACACACACACCA
>NW_014038442.1:0-6317 GCF_001186125.1 Sphaeroforma arctica JP610 | reverse complement strand
ATACATACATACATACATACGTACATACACACATACATATATATATATATATAGAATATATATATATATATATATATATATATATGTATAACTAATACAACCACATTTATTTAGGCACGAGTAAGGGATACTACTGGCCAGCTACCATACGGCCGGCAAGCGGGGCTGATAACGACGATGGGCCGTTTGTTGGATGGTCGTATTACTTTCCGCGGCAGTCCTGGGAGACGTGTAGCTTCATCCCTCGCATCCACCAGCTGGTCCACTTCTTTACTCGCCACCATGACATGATTGTCGAGGTAGGTATTCTCATGGATGGCGTATGCATATATTTACCCATCCTGTGACTTCATTGACTTCAGGCTTAGGGATAGAGAGTTACAGTATATGTCATATTTCATGTGGAATCTGTGAGCTTTGTTTCACGTGGTTGTGGCTGAGAGCTAGCTCTGCACTGTTGTACCGATGATAGTCAAGTCATATAGTATAAAGTTCAATAACGCCATGTTGCTTCATCGTAGCCTTGTTACATTTGTTTACCTCTTGGGGCTATTTACCGTCTCACGTCGAGTGATTTACCAATAGTTTCACGTTGAGGGATCATGTAATAGTCACCCTTACAGCGATAATGTACATTGACTATGGAAGTACCTTACCAATTCCTGCCTCCACAGAGAGATATATACGAGGAGAGCAAGTGCTGCATCGATTTTGCAGAGCTAATGGAATACAACGAAGCCGACGCTCCATCGGCGGAGGAGATTTCAGAAAAGCCTGACAAGATACTGCCGATGGTTGGATTAGCAATTCACCAGGTACGAGTGTTGTTATGGTTGAATTTATTCCTAGATGTATCATGCTCTTTTGTTCGATGCGTGCATAGAAAGTGGGGAATCCCAACGGTAGAAGGCTAAGTGATTTCCATAGCAATCTGTCAAAGTAAGGAGTTATGAAGTCTGTGTGGATTCTGTTTGGCCATGGTACTACACACGAGAAGGGCGTGATATAAATAACTATTTACCAATTGCATAAGTATATCTTGTTCGTAATGAAAGCACGATTTGTATAAGCAGTTTCCCACTTTGTTGCGTCTGCTGGAGGCAAGTTAGCTTTTCCACGTATTTGAAGAAGCTGAGAAACTGATTTTACCTGTAGACCAAGATAGTATTCTCTCGGATGTTGGATATCATTCGGCTGACATCATAAGTCTATAATGAATATTGATTTCCATATTGAAGTGCATGATCTCTTTAACCTGTATGTGCAAATCCGGAGTAGGTTGCGCTCGTGCAATATTATCATCGGTAGCACACTGACGTCGACTTATCATCAGTGTGTCAGATTTCAAACCAGAAATGAAAAGACTGCCATGCCTTCATTGTACTCGGCGTACATGCTTATGATGTACACTCACTGGGGTGAGCTGTATATGTTTCCTCTATTACACGCCTAGTTATCCTCAAGAAAGCAAGCAAGGGCAACAACGCTGAGAATACACATCTGTGCAATTATCACTCCAAGTACATGTATGCGTCTACCATGCCCTGCATCTCTGGGCGAGTACTGCATCGCTAACACTCTATTTTGCTTTTTGTACTTGAAAAGGTGGTGCATAACTACTTTCTAAGCTACGTCTCCGCGGCCGGCCTGCAGAAGATCGAGGTGGTACTCTACAACTACACACCCATGACATCGCTGCGCACTCTCACATCGAGTTCTATTGGCCGCTTTGTGAGTATCAAAGGCACTGTGGTGCGTGTGAGCAACATCAAGCCCAGGGTCACATGTATGACCTTCTCCTGCCCGATGTGTGGCGAATCTCAGGCCCAACTCTTCACGGATGGTACCTACGAAGTGCCCCAGAGTATGTAGGATCGATTGATCTGTGTATTTACATATAAACTCGGAATGGTTTCGCACATGAAGGTGAATATATGAAGACATTGTGGTGCGAGTGAAGAACATCAGTATCAAGCTCGTCACGTGTATGGCCTGATCGTGTCCGATGAGTGACGGTGCTCAGGCCTCGCGCTTCACAGATGGTATCTCAGTACCGCTACACACCATGTACGAAGATGTATTATATGTATATCATGTATTCAATTTGAGGAATGCTCGCGTGGATGTGTGTCTGCGAAGGCAGGGTGGTGCGAGTGAGCTTTACCAACTTCAGGCATAGGTGCATTAGGTTCTGTTGTCCGTTTTGTGGTGACTATTAGACCCAGAACCTCTCGTGTTGTTTTTATAGCGTGCCACACAGATTATGTACAAGCAGCTGTCATGTGTCTATCACGCACATTGTTTGACCTACACTGTCAAATGCCCCACACACGATACAGCCTGCTCAACCTTCCAATGCAAAGGAAAGAAATTCGAGCCGGAGAGGACCTCGGCCGATACGGTCACCACAGATTACCAGACGATTCGGTGAGTGATAACAAATGAGAATGCACTGATCCCAATTCCACTGCAAAATCTCGCGTATTGTGTTGTGGTTGTTTGTACCGTATGAATTTGTGAGCAAAACTCAAGGTGCCTCTCCTTGTGCTAACTCACAGGATTCAGGAGATGGTATCGAACAACAAAAAGGAGAGTGGACGCATTCCGCGAACAATCGAGTGCGAGCTGTCGGGCTGTATGCTGGACACAGTGACGCCGGGTGACATAGTGCATGCCACTGGCGAGGTGAAGGTGACCAGTGTGGACGAAGGAGGTGTGTTGTTTGTGCCTTAATAACGATATTTAAGTATATGTACGTAGGTTTTTTCAAGGTGGGGTTGTTTGTGCACCGAATATAAACTTTCTTAATTTTAGAGGTGTGTGTTGGAAGAAAATTCCCAAGACGCTCGTTAGGCCTGCAACTGGCGAGTGTGAGAGTTTCTTGTGTAGTGGAAAATAGGTGTTTTATCTTTTCGTAGAAATTTCTACACACTTTTTTGGTAGTATACAGATATAAGCTCAGATTTGTGTAAGTGTACAACATCTATTATCGTTGAAATCTGAGGCTATATATTGAAACAGGCTTGGCTTTACATTCATGTGCATGCATATATATAAATGTACATAATTTCATCGATGTAGTACATACAGTCATCGATGTAGAGGTACAAGCATATATTTAGAAACATGATACATAAACACAACTAGACGCATGTATCTCTGGACACATCATGCATATTTATATTCGCTGTATGTGGCCCATCAATCAACAACTACATCAAAACATGCACGTAGAAATTGTCTATACATAAATACTCGCCGATTTCCACGGGAGACTCACGGGTACATCGCCAATGTTAGCCGGCAGGAAGAAGAACAAATCGGCTATGTACCTGCTCTACATCAGTATCAACAGCGTGACGAGCACCAAGACCAAAACAAGTAACAAGATAGACTCGTCGTCCGGGTTTTCCATGGCGGATCTCTACGGCATTGAAGAAATTCAAACTCATGAACAGGTGAGTGGTTATATAAGCAGCTCTTACTGGGGGTGTTATCATTATCAATATTGACATGCCATACGGTTAAATGTGTTGCATGCAGAACCTAATGCGACCCATTATTACATGTAGCCTTAGACAAACAGTAAAGTCCCGATTCTGAATTCCGCGGCAGGTCACCAACCTCTTTGATTCTTGAGAATCTCGATGAGAATGAATCTTCGCACTGACCATCTCCCCTATGCTCATCGACGCATAAACAGCTCTTCCGCCTACTGGTACACTCCATTTCGCCTTCCATATATGGCCATGAGATGATTAAGGCGGGCCTTGTTCTGGCTCTGTTCGCGTCCGGACAGAAATTTGCAGATGATAAAAATAGAATTCCCATCCGCGGCGGAACACACGTACTCATTGTGGGCGATCCAGGCTTAGGAAAATCTCAGATGCTGCAAGCTGTTTCCGACATTGCCCCACGCTCTGTGTAAGTATCAGTGCGAAGCTACTTGCATGCATACACGTACACGGATAGACTTTTTGTTCCTATTATGCACAGAAACAGCCTTGTGTGTGTGTACAGACCAAAGTGAATATCAGAAAGTAAAGTCCTGAGTGAAAAGAACGCTTGTGCTCATCGTGGGCTGTCCACCCTAAGCCCTAATGCTCACACATTTGTGATACACATTCTCATCATTTGCGGTATCTGCGTGTTCATTGTAGTCTGGGTATTCTTTAGTAGATCAATGTGCGTGTAAGAACCGTATGCGGCATCATCCCACGCTTGGTTTGTGTCACAGTGGAGGTTTGTTTTGCATGTCTATTCGGCTGTTTTTTGATTTCAATCAACCACGATAGGTCATATCTGTCTGTAAATTAAAGCTAGTGACTGAACCTCGCTGGGAATTTTACATGTTCATTGGAGGCAACCCAGCCTTACGGCGGCCACATATGTTCAGTATCCCTCCATGCTCAGTGTATGTCGTAGTAGACGATTATCTGAGCTAGTTCGTGTTTTTTTTGCGAGTTTTACAAATATATTATTGTCTACATTCAACCACGCACGAGCTATGTGAGCGGAAACAATGCGGCAATCACATGCCCGGCCATATTGCGTCCCTGAGTATCAAAGACAAAAGTTAGTGGAAGAACCATAGACTGGATACTGGTGATTTGGGCCTGGTAAATCACGGTGATGTGTGAAATCGAAACTTGCACTTGTTTCATAGATACTCGAATAACTCGTTCACCTTATTGGTGTACCGAATCCCTTCAAATCACTGTAGATATGTGTGTGGAAATACGGCAACCGCCGCCGGCTTGACTGTTTCGCTGGTCAGAGACGGTAGTGGATCAGGTGACTATGCGCTGGAAGCAGGTGCTTTGGTATTGGCGGATCAAGGGTGCTGCTGTATCGACGAGTTTGATAAGATGGGCACCGATCATCAATCGCTCCTAGAGGCTATGGAACAACAGAGTATCAGTATCGCCAAAGCAGGTAATGGTTTCGACAAGATTAAGGTGATTGGTAGGAGAGATAGTTCCGTCTTTCAGAGATGAATGTTGCAGCAGTAACACACCTGCTAAGTGTTACTAGTATGGATATGACAGTTTATGTATAGAGGACTGCTTTTCTTTTGTAATCGGGGTCTTTTACCACCCACTTACAGTATCGAGATGCCTCCTTCACTTTTCGCAAGATCTACTAGTCTACTCGCTAGCTATATTACCTGTGTTGTTACCAGCGCAGTTTGATACGGGAATGCATAACTATTTTCACTATCACTAAAGTATGAATTTCGGTCGCTTATAGGTATTGTGTGCACGTTACCGGCCCGAACATCCATTATCGCCGCGGCGAATCCTATCGGGGGTCACTATAACACGGTAAGCATGTTAACTACGCTATCTGATTTATCTTAATGCGACAAAATCAACCTATTTTGTTCACTCTCGGTAAATCAGTATTCTTTTCAGCACATAGGATTCAACCCCACAAACTATTTAATCCGTTCTCTCGGGTGTCTGTTACTCTATCAATCTCTACTCAATAGGGACGAACAGTGTGCGAAAATCTGAAAATGCCAGCGCCTCTGCTCTCCCGTTTCGATCTCATTTTCATTCTTCTTGATAAGCCGGACGAGGAGATGGATCAGGTGTGTATGCCGCTTTCGTTTGTTCAGCTATCTCACTCATAGCTACTTAGAAGCAATTTGAATGTGAAAGTGCATGTGAGGCAGGTTATTTTTCTATCTGACTCCCTATACTTACGACCGTATGTGCTACTCTGCTGTACACAAATCCTATCGGAACTGTCCTGTGTGATAGTAAGAATGGCTAGGGCCGTCTTACGGGCCCACACCAACCTATATTATCCAGGCTTCTAATCCTACGCACTACTATTCCGCTTTCACTAGCTGGCGAGGTAGTTCTTCAGACCTTCAATAAAGGAGACAAACACATGGTGTCACATAAATAGCCAATTATTGTTAAACCCCGACCTGTGTCTAACAACCCCCACATACTTGCAATCAAAAGCACCTACTAAACATGTGAACTCGCATGCATGGCAGTCTCGCATATACCTTGCATACCTTCTTTAGTATCTTGCATGTTTGGCAGTTTTCACTTGCAGTCGCTACCGCCGCTAATTCGCAGACTTCGGACCAGTATTACGCTTGATACCTATTCCACAACAAATTCAATTGCCCATACTCATGCCTACGCGTGTCACCTGCTCGCTCCAAAAATACATATCAAAAATCGCTATTAATATAAAGTTGCTTTCCGAGCTATTCTACAAGCATTTGTCTTTCAGATATCTTTATTGTAGCCGTATTTGAGATACTATACAAGACTTTGACAACTGACATATATATA
>NW_014038443.1:4530-8585 GCF_001186125.1 Sphaeroforma arctica JP610 | reverse complement strand
TGTGTGTGTGTGTGTGTGTGTGTGTGTGTGTGTGTGTGTGTGTGTGTGTGTGTGTACATTATTAAAAAGAAAACCGACTATCACACACATACTCATAGTATGCCTTGAAGTATTTCTCCAGTGAATCACTATCCAGCGACTCTGGTTGTGCAGCAGTGGCGGCGGAATATAATCTCGCAGTACGAGCGGGGATGCTAGCGACCACCGCTCTACGCACAAAACTGTTCATTAACATAATGTTTTGATACACTTAATATAATTCAAACACTCGTGTACCGTTTGAATGCGAAACCCTTAAGGAATTCAGAGCGTGAATGTACAAGTATATGGTATTGTATGATTTGTTTGTATATTTTTGTCCGTTATGGGATGACTTGTCTTGAAAAAATACAACAAACTCAGAATGTTTACGTTTGACTTGTCACTTTGTGTCGTTGTGAGCTGCGACATACTGCCAGGCTGCCAGCACGTGAAAAAGGGCAAACCCAAGTGAATTAAAAGCGGGAATTGCCGAACGTATCTACGTAACTTCTATTTATTTATTTTCAATTGTTTTTATAAGGTCCCTCGAATTTCCCAGTTCGGTCCTTATTCTCCAAATCCAAAAAATCGGCCCAAAAAATGATTTTCACAGTTTTGGCGCCAAACATTACAAATTCCCAAATTCGGTAGTAGTAGCTTTATTCTTAGGATTACGATATAAGCAGTCTTTAGTCCTCTTAGTCCTTGTGTTCCTTATGTTCTTAGTGAAAGTCTGAACTCTGACGCTGGACGTGGACTGCTTTTATAGTCCGCCGGGACCTATCTCTATCTATTCCCGAACGAACTTGTACTACTAACATCCTAGGCTGTTAACTATAACTATAACACTCGTAGTGAGAGGGAAAGGCACAGGCCTAGAAAACCTTCTGTTACGATGTTCTTGAACTTTCTCATGGCATCATCGTGTATGTATATTCGTAGACACTTTACTCTGTTCGTGAATATACATAGACTATTTTAGTATGACCCATGTAGAATGACACTCAAAAATCATCAGGGCCTGGTTATATACGATTAACCCTGGCTTGGGCCCTGAAATAAAAACCCAATATGAATTTCCGGAATCATGACTCATCATTCAGGACCCGCCAAAATTCAGGGTACCGAAGAGTCTCGAAAATTCATTAGGAGTCCCGAAACTCCTACACGCCCGCCAGCCTAAGGATGTGCCGGTGCTAAACGCTTCTGGCGTCCATTGTTCTCATCATTGACGAACTGACGGATATCCTTAATGTATTACTTAAACAGGTCCCAAGACTTCGGAAATTTCTTCATAAAGTCCTCCTTAACATCTTCCGGGTCCAAATCCTTCCAAGTCTCAGGGCGATATTTTTGCCGTGTGGTCAAGAATTGCGACGAATACTTAAACCACACTTCCCCAGACTTCGTTTGAATATATTGTTCGAACCGTTCAGCATTAGCCTGGAACTGTTCAAATGTGTGCAAGTACTTTTTCAAGGTAACTAGCTCTTACACTGTGTCCGACCTGTCTTCTTGGCTGCCGACGGCTAGCTTGAGCTGTTCACGATGGGCTCTAACAGTTCGACCACCTCGTGCCCGAACATCGTAATGATCCCCATCATACGGACAACGGACAACGAACAAGTCTTTCTCAACCCACGCAGTCTGATCCTTGTGTTGCATGGAGTCTCGACACTTCCACACAATGCTACCAACCTCGAGCGGCTCAAGCTCGGTTGCAGTAGCTGTGGCATTTGCAATACGTTTCGCTTGTGTCTTCAGCAAATTCTTGTGGGCCAAACCAAGATTTTCCATGAAGCCCCATCTTGACCCCGCATCACTAGTTCAATCGGCGAGTTTCTCGATCCCGCATGAACTGTTCGGTTATATGCAAGTACCATCTCCCATATACCTTTCGCCGTGCCAGAGGCTAAACTCTTGTTCAGCCAGTCCTTCATAGTACGGTTGGTCCTCTCAATTTGACCATTGGCCTGGTAACATAGCCGGCCCTCCATATTAGAATCTTGTAATATAAACGTACTCTTAATAGCCGTACTCTTAAAAGTACATAAACTCTTAAATGGTTTTTAACGGTTTTTATTATTTAAATACTTTTCCTATTTCACATATCAGAAATTTGGACAAGGCCATTAAAAGGTCCCAGTAAAATACCAAATATAAGATTTGGTCTAGTTCTATTAATAGAACTATGTTAACCTTACAAATCTATTTAAAACTAAATACTTCGGTAGCGAGATGGCTCAACCGAACATAGGTTTCTATGGACTATTAGCGTTGCTTAGTTAAGCTTGCATTTGCGAAGCCAAAAAGTGAGACAAGAGACACGTCTCAAGACGCCGCAACCAATTCTTCTGACGAAACTCAGAAAGAATGTGGACAAAGTACCGTAGACATGGATTTAAGACTGGACCAGAGGACCGGACTGACAAGAGAAATTTAGGGCCGGACCAGAGGACCGAACCTAAGGAAAATATTTAGGACCGAATCAGAGACTCTGATTTAAGAGAATTTTATTGAAAGACGGACCCGAGGACCGGACTAGATAGTGGAATATATAAGTTAGGGAGAAAGAATGATGACTCATCAGATGTCGTTATTATATAGTAACTAGGAGAATAATCTCAGTAGTCGGAATCCGACTAGTGCCTATATTTAAAGCACTAGAATCGTCGGGGTTATTAACCTCATAGGTTCCACTTTTAGTGTCGGCTACAGAGATTATGTATGGTCCTATCCATTTCGATGTTAGTACAGTAGCATCGGAATTACGTTGACGGATATTAACTCTGTCTCCAACCTGATACTCTGCTATCTTTTTGGTAGCATTCCATCTATTTTGCTTTTTTAATAAGGCCACATTACGTGTCTCTCGCAAGCAAGGATATACGACGTTGTGTATGCGTTGTACCTTCTCTAACCGTGGCATCTCATGGTGATCAAGTTCGTCCTTGTTAAAGGGTATTTGTAACTCGCTATATCTGCCACGAAAATAGTGAGCGGGAGTTGTTCCTGTAACCGGATAAGCACACTCGTTCATCTGTGTTTGTACCCACTTAAGGTGGTACGGCCAAACATCTGCATCATCCGTTAATGCAGTACGTAAGAAGAACTTAAGTCTTCTGTGGCGCGTTTCATTAGCGCCTTGTGTTTGCGGTTTATATGATACACCCCTTTTATGGCACATGCCTGATACGAGTACTAACGATTCCTTTTCGTCATCGCAGAACTCGCTACCGTTATCAGTGCACATGATACCTGGCAACCCGTGGTCAGCAAAGACTTGGCAACATAATTCTGCCACGGTCTGCGTACTCTTGTCCTTTAAAGGATAGAGCAAGTTATACCGAGACGCCACATCAAAGAGGTGACATACGTAATGGTTGTCTGTGTGCTCGAGACGTAGGCAGGTCAATCAGATCAATGATGACCCTGCGCCATGGAACATCTTCAGTCACACTCTTAAGCGGTGCGAACCCATAGCGCTTAATCTGGTTGAGATTACAGTCTGTACATGACTGATATACTCTGTCAACTATAGTTGCCAACTTAGGGTGCGCGATCCCATTTTGCTTAGCATCTTTAAGTGCGTCTACTACGTTCTGGTGCTTCAGCTTGTGGTTTTGCGTCAGCCAAGCAAGAATGTTTTTATCATTCTGCTCCTCCAGAATACAGGTAGGGTGTTGAGAATCCACTTGCGTGGTCTCTAAGTCTGTAGTGTTTCCAGACTCCAGTCCTTCTTTTGCATGAGTGTCATGAGTGCGCTCGTGTGCGTTTGATACACCTGACTTTTTTAATAGTCGCATTATATGTGTATATGCTTCGGGAATATCTTTCATTAATCCCTTTAAAAATAGGGTTTGAAAGACTTCGAGCTGGGACTTTATGTTATTAAATAGAGTCCTATGTAGAGACTGACGCTTCTTAACTGTAGTGTCATTAGTAGATTGTATTTCATGTGTACAGACTTCAAGTGTTGTATTGCCTTTGAACTGCTTAACGTTTAATTGGGTAGATAATGAAATCTCTGATTC
>NW_014038443.1:0-2904 GCF_001186125.1 Sphaeroforma arctica JP610 | reverse complement strand
TTTAGCTCATTGCGAAGTGGCATTTCTTCTCGTTCATCTTGAAGTTTTGCTCGTTCAGTCTCTTAAGGTCTCGTCTGACAAATGCGACATGTTCGCCCTTAGTCTTAGAAAAGATGACTATGTCATCTATATAGACTTGCACGTTAGGCATGTCTGTAAACATTTCCTCTATTACTTGTTGGAAGAATGCTGGTAAAGAGTGTAACCCGAAAGGTACACCTCTGAACCGGTATTGTTTACCTTTCCACGTAAAACTAAAGTATTTACGATGTGGTTCCCTGCATTTGATGGTATCCTTGTGTAAGGTCTATAGTTGTAAATACTGTAGCACCTTCCATCCTTCGCAGTAGCTCGTTAATACGAGGTAAGTGAAAGCTATGAGTCGACAATAATATATTTATTGGACTCATATCTAAACATACTGTGACTTTCTTAAACGATCCGTCAGAGTTATGTTGGTCTACGGCTAGCAGCGCCAAGTTAACTGGCGTCTGTTGATATTTAATTTCTATCACACCATCTGCTAGCCATTTCTCAACTTGTTCTTTTACCACAGCCTCGTGTCTCCAGGATACATAGTTCCTTGAGGGACACTTTAACTGTGTAAAGTCTACCTTGGTTATGTCTAGGCTGACATATCCGTCGTTAAAGCGGAATTTTGCCCAATCTGTGATCTTTATCTTCTTATTAACTAGAATCAGATCCATGATTTTGTTCGCAAAGTCAGGTATTAATGCCTTGACTGTGTCTGACGGGGGCTTATATGGATTCAGACAGTTATCGTCTGATTGATCCTTTAATGGATCTATGTTATTTGGTAGACCCGTTACGGTTATACCTAGAGTGAGTAAATCGCTCATTCCGACTATAATGTCGTACTTCTGTGACATCTTAACTATCACAGCTTGGGTAGTGATATTCCTATCATCGGCCAGGGAGATTTTAACGACAGTCAAGTCTTTCATAATGGTAGCTAACTGATTCTTAAGATCAGCGTTTTCAGTAATTAACTAATTAATGCGCGTTGGCTTAATAGTCTCGGACGTAGATTCGGGTTTGCCACAGAATTTATCGTCGTCGGCAAAGCGTTCCTTTGATGCCTTCCGCAGAGTAATGAAGTCCCCGCAGCAACAGATGAACCAGAGTCGTGTGGCAGCGAACTTATTTCGTGATAGGTTGCAACGTCACCGTAAACCACGTTCACCAGAGGAGTTACAGGAGAATTCTCAGGATGCGCGAATGTCCCTATTGATACGATTGCATACCGCAAGCACCTTCCTGTTCATCACGACCGCTACTTGGAAGACTCACAGGCAGTGAAACGTCATAAAGGATCGGAACCTACGGAGCCTAGCACAACTGCATCGACAACGGCCGAGATGAAAATGCAAGTTTTTCAATTAACCCAACGAATGATACAGGCAGAAGCAGACGGACGCTTAGACGATGTGCGTGCGCTACAGGGTCTAATTTGTGCGTCGAATGAGACTCTGAAGACGTGCTTAATAACGGTCGACAAACGAACACCGAAGGAATGGCCACCCAACCCGTAGGGTAACTATTATTTGGACAATCCGCAGAAGATACAGTTACACACTTTTATCTTGGACTGGCACAAGAATGCGCGATTCCACAAGCTAGAACCGATTCATATGTAAATGGGTTTACACCGAGCTCTACAGCATGAAGGGGCTCCTAAGGCGCTAATAGATTTTATTGTGGAAAACGAGCAAAAATTACAGTCTATGACATTTGAGGATGCCACTGCTTTTATTGTACGTACACAAGAGCAAGACCTATAGGATAATGTATACCGCCAGGTATTAGCATGCATGAAGCTGAAGCCATCGGTACCACTTGATATTCAGATTCGTGATTTGGAACGCCAGGTGGAGTTCATGGAAATGCGACAGTATGAGAACCCCCTACAAGTAAACCGCAACCCTGGTATACCTAATCTTATACGACAAGCTGCAGGTGGGGCGTACTACCGGGATACTCTTCGAATGTATCCACAGTGGCGAAACTACTCGTCTGAAAAGATGCGCGATGTATTACGTGTAAACATTGACAAAGCAAAAGAAAATCGCCAGGACAAGTTTTCGCGACCTCTACGAATTCCGGGGAACTTGCGATCACGCTCAAATTTGCGTACGGAAGCGAATACACGCGCCAACTCGCACCGCCTACATCGAACTCATGGGTTCGTTGTCGATCATGTGCACAAAACATTCCGCCGGGACCAGGACATGCAAGTCGTTGTCCTAACTTACAACGAGTACCGGTCCAGGCTAGCACATGTAGCCGCACACAAAATGGTGGGGCTACAGTTCAACGTACATCGGCTACAAGCACATCGACACGCGGGACTCAAGGATCGAGTACTAATTTCCGACCACGTGTTAACTTAGTGGACGGTGATATTATGCCTGATCAACCAACCATCGAGACGGGGGAGACTGAAGTGATGCACATTCATGATTTGGTCGACGAGTCGTATGTGCAGAGTGACCATGAGTTGATGGAAGAAGAGCAGACACCCGATGGTTGGGAAGTTGGAACAGATTCGGATTGACAGGCTGGGGTGCCTGAGGTAAACATGTGCATGTCTTTTGGTCGTACGGCAACAAGAATATTTGCAGCAAAAGATAAATTGTTTCCTACTGACAACCGTGTATATGTTACTTTACAAGTGAACGGACATGACATGCGCACCCTTACTGACACGGGGGCCAACCGTTCAGTCATCACTCAGGCATCCGCAGCTAAGGCACACCTCTCTATTACACCACCGGCCAAGGATAGTTACATATACTTGGCGGACAAAGCCTTCAGGACTCCACGCTTGGGCAAAACACAAGTAAAAAAAGTCCAGTACGGGTCAGCTGCTACTGAGGGTTGTAC
>NW_014038444.1:5663-8596 GCF_001186125.1 Sphaeroforma arctica JP610 | reverse complement strand
ATATATATGTGTGTGTGTGGGTGGTGTGTGTGTGTGTGGGTGTGTATATGTACATATTATATATATATATATATGTGTGTGTGTGTGTGTGTGTATGTACATATTATATATATATATGTGTGTGTGTGTGTGTGTGTGTGTGTGTGTGTATATGCCCAAGTATATATATGCCCAAGTTTAAACCGCCAATGCGATTATATACTCTGCCATAATTCCTTTGCGGAATTGTTTCGCTTTGTAGACACTTCTAGCGGAGCTGGTAGAGAAGTTGGACGCTGAGATCAAAATCGAGGCTACCAAATGGTATGTGATCTATTCAACATGTGTGTTTGCATATACGTCGATGTGGATACGGTTGCGCGTTTGTTGTATCACTATCACTTCTCACGTGCTAATGAGGGCCCCTTCCGTAAGTCGACTGTGTTACACAATGCGGCTTGTCTAGAGGTGGGCGTATAAGTGTGAATGTGCTGTTGTGTATGCATGTTGAGCTTGGTTTGGCAGTAGCCGCACCATCTTTGCGCAACAATTGGTTAGTGATGCTGTCTAAAGGCTGGTACACATGATAGGCGGGCTGTAGTAAGCAAACTCAAGGTACACGGCGTTTCCTATGGTTGAGGTTGAGAAAAACGAACCATTCTGTGTAACTAAGGTGTTCACGGTTACAAATCCGTCGCTAAGTATACTAGCTCGCCACATGCCACGAAAGATAATCACACGTGACCTTCGGTTTATATACTAGTTTACCATATGCCACGAAAGATAACCATACATGACCATCGATTTATAGACTAGTTCACCACATGCCACGAAAGATAATCATGCATGACCATAGGTTTATATACTAGTTCACCATATGCCACGAAAGATAATCATACACGACCATCGAATTATAAACCAGTTCACCACATGCAACGAAATATATTCATACATGACCATCGGTTTATATACTAGTTCACTATATGCCACGAAAGATAATCATACATGTCCATCGGTTTATAGATTAGTTCAACATATGCCACGAAAGATAATTATATATGACCATCGATTTATAGACTAGTTCACCACATGCCACGAAATATAATCATACATGACCATCGGTTTATATACTAGTTCACCACATGCCACGAAAGATAATCATACATTACCATCGGTTTATATACTAGTTCACCATATGCCACGAAAGATAATTATACATGGCCATCGGTTTATATACTAGTTCACCAAATGCCACGAAAGATAATCATACATGACCATCGATATATATACTAGTTCACCATATACCACGAAAGATAATCATACATGAACATCGATATATATACTAGTTCACCATATACCATGAAAGATAATCATACATGAACATCGATTTATATACTAGTTCAAAAAATATACCACGAAAGATAATCATACATGTCCATCGGTTTACACTTGAATCCGTGTGTAGCCACCCGCAAGTGCAAGACTAAGGAGACATAAAGTGGTACATTCAATTCTCTTTTCGTTGTCGTTTTACCTCAAACCTTATACTATCGTGTAAGGGATGGCGTTTTAGTATGGCACTTTCATACAGCTTTAATAAATTGTTTGTTGAGTGGATACGTGTATCTTTAGCTCGAACTCTCGCTATGATTGGATTCGATTGTATGTACACTACTATTCTCGCTTGTCCGTTTTGACTTTATGCGTATGGTTTTAGGGTTTTAGGGTTTAGGGTTTAGATAGGGATAAAGAAACTACTTTATGTGTATTTTTGGGATAGGGAAAAGTTTACTTAATGTATATTCTTGAGATAAGGAAATGTGTACTTTATTTATTATTGGGAAAAGAAATGTACATCTCACCCTGAATTTTACTTGCAATTTTGTTTCTAATCAAGGAACATCTACATAGTACATACAGAGGTACACTGCAGAGATAATCGGATGCTATATGGCTGCACAAAAACCTGTATTTTTTTCAGTGATGTTTAAGATGCGTTTTAAAATGCATAGTCACTTTGACAGTCCGTGAACACTAACTTCTGCTTTGTTGGTGCTCGTAGGGCTGCGTTTTACGAACACAGAATGCATCTAGGATCTAAGGATATCTTCCACCTGGAGGCGTTTGCCGCCAAATTTATGTCCATTTACAAGAACTACATTACCAACATGGCTCACATGGACTTCGATTGAAACCGAGCTGTATACTTCGGAAGTAATTCCCGGAGAGTGCAGGCGGGAATCCTATGTGAATAATAATAAAATGATCGAACTGTAGGTGTACTTTTAAGGTAGGCTAATGTCAAAGCGCCCACACTTTAATATAGACTCACTTGGACTTCGATTGAAACTGAGCTGTATACTTCGGGAGAAATACACTGCGAGTGCAGGCGGGAATCCTATCTAAATAAAATAAATGTCCGAACTGTATGTGTACTTTCAGGGTAGGCTAATGTAAGCACCCACACTTTAATATACTAGAATGTCAAATCACCGAGTGCACTGCTGCGATGTAGTCGCAAAAAACAAAGGCGAGAGCAAACCAATCCGTTGAACGACACCCATCTCCGTATCTTCATCGGCTCGGCCTCTGTTCATAGACCGTACTTCAGTCAACTCAGCAATGGTAAACCGGTGCCTGACGACCCTTATGATCATACTTGATAAGGTGTATATGAACAATTTCAGCTCTATGTTCCGTATATATTTATATATATATATATACTGTCAGACTAAATTTGTAGCAGACAGTGATGGATTCGGTGGTCAACAGGGCCTCTCAGCTCATACTAGCTATGATGTGCATGAACAATTCCACTATAATTAATATATATTTATATATAATTAATATATATATATAATTAATATATATATAATTAATATATATATATATATATATATATATATATATATATATATATAATATATATATATATATATATATATATATATATA
>NW_014038444.1:0-5643 GCF_001186125.1 Sphaeroforma arctica JP610 | reverse complement strand
TATATAATATATATATATATATATATATATATATATATATATATATATATATATATATATATATATATATATATATATATATATATATATATATATATATATATATATATATATATATATATATATATATATAGCATTCCTTCATATGCCAATAAACGACACTCAGCCTGACGTCTATATTTGGGTTGTAGTTGCTGGATTTCGAGGTTTGTAGAATGAGAACGTTTAAGAGTCGGTTTTTCTCGGCAAGAGTGCATCCTGAAACGACGGTTACGCGCCCAAAGCAAATCATGACCATGCAAGACTCCTTCCATGCCCAAATTAACAACCATAACGACAAGTTAACTTATCATCACGTTACTTCTATCAAACGCGTTCAATACCAGCTACTTTTCGCACATTTCGCACTGTCCTCTTTCTTAGGCGATCTTTGCATACCCCTGTCCTTCTGCACACCGTTATTGCCCCTCTGTTGCGTGGCCGCGTAGCCAACTGTGACATTACTATGCTCTCTTCGCATGCGTATCTCCGGCTTACTCGACAGCCGTGAAACACTTCCCACCACGACGTTCCTCAGCACGAAAAATACGAACACCACCAGCATCACAAAGATGAACACGGTCGCAACAATAGTCGTCACTGTAACCGTCGCTATACCAACCCCTGTTCCAGCTCCCAGTACAGATACAGCCTTGGCCACCTCGAAAGCACTCCATGGTTTCTGTAGTTGTTGTTGACTCGGCCGTCTCTTCTCTGCCTCTAGTGGCGCATTTTTCGGTACATCAAAATCTTCTGAAATTGACTGCAGTTTCTTGGTTCGTTCCATGATGCCGAATGTATCTAATAGCATGCTATATATAAAAAGACGTCTGAGATATAGATGGACAGATAAACTAATAGAAATACATGTTGTGCTGGCAAGGCGGTGATATATGTATGGATTGTTCGCGCCTGAAATGCTCTATGTATATTCTAATTATCGAAATATCCATTTGTGTAATAATATCAATGGTCCTAACATATTACCTGAGACAATAAGCCGTGACAGTCACAAATAACCTCCTCCAATTTAAAAGTTCAACGTCAACGCTTACTTATTCGAGATATATAACTCTCTGATAAAACGTTTACACTGGTAAGAAACTAAAAAATGACCTACATTTTGAAATAAACGGACATCCTGTCAATAATTGCTAAAGATATTGAGCCTCACGGCTTCGAACATGCACCTGTAGAGACATATATATGATGCTTTTTAACGCAAAACGCATTGAGGTGAGCATGACAAACTGACAACGACTCAAACCGACTCATTGAAAGCTCTCGCGCAACTCCGAGTAATCAGCCCAGCCCATGTTTGCCCATCCCGCAATACGGCGCACGGCACAGTTTGTTGGTACGTACAGGTGAGGAGAGTTCTGATTGGCTGAATGGCTGAGCCTCACTCAGTGTCAGGCCCCGGGAGGGGCCGAATTTTTTATTATTATTCTTTTTTAACCCCTTTTTTTACAAAACAAAAACAATTACTAAAAAGTACCAATGTATTTCAGTATTTGGCTGATGACTGACTGACCTGGAGACTTGGAGTCCTGGACTCCGGAGTCCTGGTCCTGGAGGCTGGAGTCTGGTGAGTGAGTTGAGTCTGCCCCAGCCTGGAGAAAGGGAGCCCTCCCACTCTCTGGCTGGGAGTGGGGCCGTGGCTAGTGGGTATTTACTACGTGTGGTTTCACTATGTACTATTTAAATACTAGAGAAGTTCATTAGGGAATGTGATTTGTGTCGCTGACTCGCCGAGTGACTTCTTGTGAGAGTCTCAGGTCCGACTCTCTGAGAGCTGTGGTCTGAATTCTGAAACAGAGAATTCCTGTCCGTCCGTCTGTGCTAATCTGTGAGTACTGTATACTGAGCTGTACCTGTACTGTCACTCCTGTGTACACGAGATTCGTATATAAAAATCGTATATATTTCTATGAATAGAAATTTATCACACACGTGTACGAATAATGTTACAGTGCATTCGTGAATCACGAATAACAAAATATACTTATCGATCTCCATTATAATATAATCAATCTGGTCCAGCTGACCTGATAACCTGCAAAGCACACTCAAGGCGTTAGAGTGTGCCGACGACACCGGACACACACTAGGCCACACAAAGTTCCAAAAATATTACTTTATCATCTTCGGAGTGTAAACAAGTCTAACGATCAACATATTTCAAACTCGACACGTTATAATGTCGTTCGCTCAGAGTCAACTAGCAAAGTATGGCTGGAAAGCGGGGGAAGGGCTCGGCAAGGAGAAGCAGGGGCGCTCGCGTGCGGTTAAGGGTGAACTGAAACGTGATTCAGCGGGTGTGGGCCATGCGGGCGACGACTTTGGCTTCAACTGGTGGGATCACTGCTACAACAAGGCGGCAGCGAAGATCGAAGTGGGTGTTTGTGAGAAGGTATGCTGGCAGATGGTGGATAGGTTGGATATAGTGCGATAGTATTAGTGGATCTTGTTGTAAAGGATGTGTCTACAAGGCAGCAGCAGTCTTGTAACTAATATGGGGTCGTACTTAAATGGGGAAGGTGTCGGATCGTTTACACTGCAGTTTCCACAAATCCGGTGTTATCCTGCCGTTTTGAGTTACAAAAAGTTCAACCAGAGGAATATGCAATGTGTTTCTTCTCGCAGTGTTCAGAATTTTCAATGGGGTATTTTAGCTATGAATATGATGTTTAATTTTCAGAATCGCTAATCGTAATATTTGCGTTGCTGGTAACAGGCAATACAAATCGGCCGACAATCTGATAAACTGATTCAAAACTGTTGCGCCGTATGTGCTATACAATTGTTCGTATGAGCAATATGATGTCTTTGTTACATATCCCCACTGATATATCTTCCGTGTTCATTCACTATTGAATGTCTTGCCCGTCTCTACTGATGCTGCATCTTCTGTATTCTATATTTCTTTACAGAGCGGAGATGTTAAGGTTACAGCTATTAAGACCGATGTCAAAACTACCCTGGGTGTGCGTGCAGTACCGGCTAATCTGCTCTACGGATGTTTTGTGAAGGCGAAAGGCGACGATGCAGAAAGCTCTGACGACGAGAGCAAAGACTACTCGTCGTTAAGTAAACTTACAAGTGAGGAGATATTTAAAGCATGCGGGGGAAGGACTGCCCACAAAGCTGCCCGACATGGACATCGCCAGGTATAGATATATATATAGCCGAATAATTTCATACACAGATATATTTATAATGTTACAATTCTCTAGTGTAATATTCGATTCATACCGTGTGTAGTACTACGTTCAGCATGTGTTTCTTGCTTTTGATCCGTCTTATAAAATGTTTACAGACGACTACATGCTTTGGAATGTAATTGTATGCGCGTTCGACAGCGTTGGTATATGACTTTGCCGAAATGTCTGGAAAGCCTTGTCACACTACATCGACTGTAATATCATTGTTCGTCGGTGTATAAAGCTACATTCGGCTCTCCGATATTGGTCCCTAGTTTAATTTGAAGCCAAACCAGTGACACTTGTTTATTATCGCTCATTTCAGGTTGCGAAGTTGAACCGGACAAACGAAGCTGGCCTGATAGCCTCTTTAGAGGCAGCCACCTTCGATTTATTGAAAAGCACAAACTTGTTAGAATTAGACGGCGACGGTGGAAGTTCATCATCAACGGATTCGGCAGTGTTGCAAGTAGAGGCAGAAAAGTTAGAGAGGAAGAGGTTACGCAAGGAAAAGAAATTAAGGAAACAGAAAATATTAGACACCGAATCGGAGGAGTTATCGGTGAAGTCCAAGAAAACGAAAAGTAAGAAGGATAAGGTGAACAAAGAACATAAGGTCAAGAAACAGAAGAAAGATAGAGTTAAAAACCACGTGGCAGTGGTTGAGGCGGTGTCGAATGACAGCGGAGAAAGGGAAGACGCAAAGAAGAAAGTTAAAACGAAAAGTAAAGAAGGGAAGAAGCGAAAACGTGACAGGGAGGTTGATACATCCGAGTCTGTCAGCGTGGATGGGGATACGCAGATTAGGAAAAAACGTAAAAAGTCTAAGAAGGAATAAAAGTAACCAATGTTATAGTACCCTTCACTGGCTGGAGAACATGCTTATGCTTGCAAGCACTATTTGACGATGCTAATGCGAAGGGATAAATCGACTTCTGTATGTTCACGCCGTGTTATCCCGATTAACCATTGGCCTTTATTTCATGTTAGTCGTATGACTAGTCCGTTGTTATCGTGGGCAGCATTGTACAAAGTGATGTGTGTTTCCATTATACACTACTCCCGTTCTCCGTCCACACCACCTTACGTTGACTGCGTGCTGACAAAACCAGATGAATGCGCCCATGGAATCCTTAGCCAATTCATATCCGACTCGAGTGCCGTGTCACAGGCGTTTCTCGTCATTGAGTACAACACAGTGCTGTGTTCGAAGCTAGCGCGACAGGCTTAAAAGCCAGTGGAGGCATCCGCCGCATGCATATCCATGGATATACGAACATTTTATATCCATGGATATACATACGCTTATCGTTTCTGCTGAGACGACAAGCGGTTCCCGGTACTTTCCATACCGAGTAGGAGTTCTATTGTGGCAGCGTATGTGCATCCCCTCGATTATCTCACTATACGTTCATATTTATACTCGAAAGTTCGGTACTTGAACCTCATAGTTTCCTGCGCGATCTTCACCTCGTGTGGACAATAAGCGGCGCTACCTTGTGTTCCTCTAATTAATTTTCTCGAATGAGTGTCGACTCTCGACATCCTCGAGATATCTCATGGAGCGTTTGCCGGTTATCTGTCGGTGTGTTCGACGCTCTCCTCCAATTGCAGACTGCAGCGCTTGTCTCCGAGATAGGTCTTGACACTCTCGCGCTCAAACCATTCTGTGCGGTCGACAAATGTTACGTCTTCGTACAGTCGAATCGGAGCAAATCCACCTGTATATCGACCTGTGCCAGACCCAAAATTGAAGCGGATGAGACAATTATTTTGGCACATATGCCAGTACGGCGTTCCAAATATCTGAATGCTGTGGCTCATTCGGAAGAAAACTGGGTACACTTTCAGCACGACACATACTGGATCAGATGTCGACGGACACAATCTTATGAATTGCAATACGACCAAGCAATCCTAACAGCAGTCATCACATACGTTATCTTCCAAAAGTACACTAAAGACAGTGTGACTACAATTGATTTACCGAGGATTTCTTGTGAAATTTGTACATTGCTGGAATATCATATCGTAATTCGGCCACCACTTCCATTTTGACACCCCATTGCTCGGCCTTCTTCGCAATATGCTGTAAATACGACAGATAATGAGAGGTCATAAATTCCAGTCGGATTGCAAATACACTTGTACAGAGAGTCGTATGAGAGAACAGCACGTCAAAATAAACGCATCATGACAAAAAGGAGAGATGTGTGTCTTGTATGAGAGAACGTCTAAATAAACGTATCATGACAAAAAAGAAAGATATATGTGTCGTGTATGAGAGAACAACACGCCTGAATAAGCGTATCATGACAAAAAGAAGAGATATGTGTGTTTTGTATGAGAGAAATATGTGTGTTTGGTATGAGAGAAGAACACGCCTAAATAAACGTATCAT
>NW_014038445.1:5988-8604 GCF_001186125.1 Sphaeroforma arctica JP610 | reverse complement strand
ATGATATTTGAAACACACACACATACACGCATATATATACATACATACATATATAAACATATATATATATATGTAAATATAAATATACATACATACATACATACATGCATATATATATATATATATATATATACAAACACATACACACGACGAAAACACACTCACTCACACACACACACACACATATATAAATATATACAATAATTGTACAGAAAGACGCAAACATATAAGTGCTATATATGCATGCAATTAAAAAACTAGGGCCTTCTCTGAATGTACAAGTATCACATCGTTGATTTCGTTCAGTATTTGCTATTCGATACCAACCGTACCTCTGCACACACCTGCGGGTTAAAGATGTATCCAATCTCGGCAGATCTCTAGCAAATCCTATTATCCGTCTACTGAAGGGACCCTTGCAAATGGTATACATTGTAGTTGCCATGGAAACTAAGCTATTGCTACAGGTGTTGGGTGCAGATGACTCTTCAACGACAATATGCACAGCGTCAGCTATCCTCGCTGGCAGGACATATATATCTTGTTTTCGCGTATTTTAAACCACTTATACTGCAACAAACAAGAGTATTTTAATACTTGCATGCGGATACCTTTGTGATTGTGCATGTACAAACGAGAGCATATGACTATGCACAGGTACACATTTGTACTACATACATAGCCTTCTAAATTTAACGGCGTCATTGATATATTGCTGACACATCACAGTAGTAGACCACATGGCACATGGCAGTAGTTGCTAAAGAAAGAAATAAGACTGGTCTCACAATACATCAGTCACGACAGATGGGGACAGAAAACGTTTAAAAATCTCCTCAAATCTCTTCGATTTGACTCCCGAGATTTCCCCTCTCTACTACTATTAGTATTTAGTATGAGTGAGACTCGTTTTAAATACGTTAAACGTAATTAAAATTGTATATAAAAAAATCAGGCTCTTTTTTCTTTTGGCTGTGTGCTTCAACCCCAGATCCCAGGCCAGTCCCCGGGTGTAGTTTTCAACAAATTAATTTTTTTTGGCGGAAATCGGAATTTTTTACTTTTTTCTTCTTCTCTCTTCATAGAACTTGATACTCTGTCTATGCCATCAGGTACTACAAGAATCAACTAGAGATTCTATTGGTAAACAGTCAGTCAAGTTAGCAGCGTATTGGGTAATTCTAATTATAGAATCAGTCAACTAGTTTAATGATTGACGTAGATAAATGGTATTTACATTTCCCACTCACTGACATGATAAAAACTTTGCTGTGGCGGTTAAATATATCTAGAGATCAGAGAGTATTAATACGATTATGCTTTTATTATTACATACTATTGCTACGAATAGTATAGCTGATTCACATACATACATACATACATACATACATACATACATACATACGTACATACATACATACATACATACACCCATACATACACACATACACAATCACACACACACACACACACACACACACACACACACACACACATATATATATATATATATATATATATATATATATATATATATGTATATATAATTCGCGATCTACAATGTCATTGTAAAATTTTATATATTGTCGTCTGTTGATCGTGTGTGCTGTTTAACACTATTAATATTTAAAAGAAATTTGCTCCTATTCGAAACTCTATGACAAATATGTGCCCGTCGTACCAGTGGGTCCAAAATAACTGCCGACCTACAAATCTGATCTCTCTCGGTGCATGCCCTACAAAGCCCATGGAACATTCGCAAACAGCGCTTTCTGTCGATAGCGTGTGCTGCATATATTCAGTGGCTTAAACGATCACTGTCTATCTGTTCATAGCTTGAAAGGGCTCGCTTGTGGCACGTAAGAGTGCGACAAAAACCACACAAGTATATGTATATATATATATTAGTATGTGAAATATATGTTCTATTATATAGTAATTATTTAAAAAATAAAATGAGTGTGAGCTTTGACACTGCGCGCCAAAACGTTGTGACCTATTTATAGCGCGTCTAAAAATAGAATAAAAACCCTATACCCATATTCTCTGATATATCCCCAATCCCTCTTTTCTTTCCCCTTTTCTTTTCCCTTTTCTTTTCCCTTTTTTTCTCCTTTTCTTTCTCCTTTCTTTCCCTTTCTTTCCCTTTCTTTCCCTTTTCTTTTTCCTTTTCTTTCCCCTTTTCTTTTCCCTTTTCTTTCCCCTTTTCTTTCCCCTTTTCTTTCACACACGTCTGTTGTAGCCAGCGTTTCTAAGGTGCCTTTCAAATACATACTAATGTCGAGCCACCACCTATATACCGGTCATTTGTCGCTCCTATATACCCGCAGCAGCATTTCACTCGCGGACAAACAGCCTTTTGTTACTCTATTGCCCTTGTGCCATGCGTAAGCTAGAGCTTATCAACACGGCACTGTGTAGGACTACTACCAAACCACACCGCAGTGCAGGCGTTACATGAGATATCAAAAAGCGCATATATATATATATATATATATTATATTATATTATACTATATATTATATATATATATATATATATATGTATACTTACTATACACACACACACACACACATATACGTCCTTCTTATTATTAGAACAATATATATATATATA
>NW_014038445.1:0-4860 GCF_001186125.1 Sphaeroforma arctica JP610 | reverse complement strand
ATATAGCATATATACATTAAATTCAACATCGAATGCATAATAACCTAGCGACTTCCACAAATTAGAAAATATGATACCCACTGTTTATTTTTCAGAAACACTAAGGTATAGTGCGCAGACAAGACAATGATCCAGGATAGCGTAACAGTCGAACATCGTGCATATCTCAGCGCACTTTGACGGAGGTGCAACATTATGACTCATACATATATTTGTCACTATTAAAGAACCAATACACAAATAAAATAAGCTAGTACATATACTTTTGACAGAACCAATACACAAATAAAATTACATATACTATTGACGGAGCAATACGCAACGATAGATTGTGTTTGAAGGACGGCTCGAGTGGGATGTATTGTGTGGTGTGTATGTACAGATCTGCACATGTAAAGAACAGTTCAAGTTTAGTTCCTCAATTGAGTTCGAACTAACTACATTGGAGAGTTATATAAACCGGGAATCTGATCTACAGCATTGTCTTTTAGAAGCGATATATTTTTCGATGACGGCACAAACGAGTAGAGAACGGTAGCCAGAGTTCAGAAGTCTTTAGTATCAAATAGGTCACCAGGATATTTGAAGTGCCCGGTTTTATATCCATCACTTTTTATATATATAAAAAAATCATATTATTGAAACGAGTCCAGCATGAAGATGTACAGTTGATAGGGCCAATGAATGAGAATATATATACGCTTTAATCAGCTAGATACAATTACAAAAAATGAATTTAAATTCCTCCCATCCAATGAATGAGTATATATATATATATATATATACGCTTTAATCAGCTAGATACAATTACAAATTGTGGATTAGAGTGCCTCTTGTTGTAACCGTTCACCTCCCCCACCTACACTCGATAGAGCATTGTCGAGATTACTATTTTCGCGCGCATTTTTCATGGTTGCTCCTTTCTTGTCCGTGAACAGGAGCTGAACTTCTTCCAACGACAAACCCTTTGTCTCCGGAACATAGAAGTAGGAGAAGATTACACCTACAAGAAACAATAAGTGTGGGACAATGTTATCTCCACTGTAGTAGCGTCTGGGTATTAAACAAATGAATAGAAGATTACACCTACAAGAAACAATAAGTGTGGGACAATGTTATCTCCACTGTAGTAGCGTCTGAGTATTAAAGAAATGAATAGACGATTACACCTACAAAAAACAATAAGTGTGGGACAATGTTATCTCCACTGTAGTAGCGTCTGGGTATTAAATAAATGAGTAGACGATTACACTTACATAAAACAATAAGTTAGGACAATGTTATCTCCACTGTAGCGTCTGGGTATTAAACACGTGGGTTACCAAGTCATAGAGAGATTGTGCGCCCAATAGCAATACATAGAAGCGTTCGTGCAATGAGGATATTCTCACAGTGGAACGTTAGAGACATCGGAAACTATCAGATGGAAGCAAGCCATAGCTCCACTAGTAGCAGACAAGTAACAAACGGAATGATATAACAAGCACAAGTTTCGCATGCAAGCAGGGCAGACCTACCACACACGCACCATACCTGTAAAGCCGATGCCAGAGAATACGTAAAAACTCGCGGGCGCTCCTACCAAATCCGTAATGAGTGGGAATAGCGCGGCAATCGTTCCTGTGACAGTAGCAGATACAACATGATATGAATCGGTGATAGGACCGTTGCACAGCTCCAATCGGAGGACTGTAGGTGAAAGACCCCACCACAACCAAAACAGAGTCATACGCAGAAACAAGTGCAGCAATCGTATAAAACTGGTAAGAGTATATGTATGTACATACATACACGTAATGACATGTAGACAACACTGATATACATATACATAAGCATATACATGTACATACACACACACTCAAATATATAGAAAAACATACCTGAAACCAGGCGATTCAGGAACAGACCAAATGCCATGGCCCTCGCACGGATGCGCTGATCATACACTTCCGAGCCCAACACTGTAGGCAACGGACCTAACCCCAGCTCAAATAGGATCATAAACGAGCACAGCAGCAACACAGCAAGCACAGACAGACCGGCTGAGGTGGATAAGCCTAGACCCAGCAAGCACAGGGATGTTCCCAAGCACGAGACTATGGCTGTGGGACGACGACCCTACGAAAGGGAAGTATGGAGTGGTAGGTATGGCCTGAGGATGATTGGCATGGAAATGCATGAGGGGTCTGTACACGTGGAGTGAGGTGTAGGGAAGTGTTCGAGGTTTGTATATTCAAATGTGTAGGCATACCTACCGCGCGCTGAGGATGTTTTATCAGAAACCCTGCATATGAAACCCTGCATATGTGTAACATAAACCCTACATATGCTTATCAGAAACCCTGCATATGTATAGAAATATACGAACATCTGTATAGGTGTGCGCCTCAACACAGCAAGGACTTGTCACATACATACACACACACACATATATATATATACATATACATATATATATATATGTTTACATGCTGCGTATATAAACCCACTCAGAAAACATTTGTCCACACAGAACGCCCCACAGCTGTACATCCGGGGGTAGAAACACACACCTGGTCTTCCACAGTGTACGCTGCCACACACGCGGCAGAGAACTTCGCAAACCCAACGGCCATGGTCATGAGCAGTACGGTGTTGTCCTGCTCATCCTCGCCCAAGCCAGCATTGACCAGGATGCTGGGTGTGTAGTACACCACAGCCTCCGACCCACTGATCTGCTGGTACAGCTAAAACCATATTGTTCGGGAATGCGTTAAGCACGCTACTAACTGGCTGGCAACTGGTAACGGGTAAGACGCTTCAGAATATGCAGCTGACACGTGTGCACACGGTACGTTCACCAGCCACTGCGAGCATAGGATACCACCAGCTCAGACACATAACCCTAAACCCTAAACAGTATAGGTGAGTGACTCAAGAAAGTAGACACAGGGGTGTC
This sequence comes from Sphaeroforma arctica JP610, assembly GCF_001186125.1. Taxonomy (NCBI): domain Eukaryota; class Ichthyosporea; order Ichthyophonida; genus Sphaeroforma; species Sphaeroforma arctica. Next base: position 1,922 of record NW_014038445.1, on the reverse strand, counting down.
TATGCACAACTGCCACGGGCCACAATTACTACACACTCGCCTTACTATACCAAAGCAATACTCTACCTGCCGAGGCCTATGCAATGTCAATACAAATAAAAAAACAAAAACAAATACATTCCGTTCAAGCTTCAGTCTTCTACATCACACACACACACACACACACACACATACTGCGATCCCCACTCCGGCCGTCAGCGCGCGTTTGGTAGTGGCGTCGGGACACAGCACATCCGTCCACCTGCCCTCTGGGTGCTTGGCCTCTTCTTCTAACATCTGATCGATATGATTCATATGGTACTTCACCAGGTTCTCCTCCTTATAGATGCCTTTAAGCGTTACCTTAGCCACCTCACGTCTGCGAGGTGAGGGTGTGGGTAGGTGTATCGGTGGTGAGGTCGAGTATAGTTGGGGTTGGGTCAGTCTATGCATGAGTTATTGTGTGATATATATCAGGTACAGGTTGACTAGACTGTCCTCCTTCTCGTTGCCGTATGCCGTTAACTCAACTTGCGCACCATGGCGATTGGTACGCTGTTACGGGACATCATGTGTGCATGTATGTGTGTGTGTGAGAGTGAGTATACAGGTGACATGGATGTGAAAGATTCCGGAACATGTTTACAAAAGGCGAGTGCCAGGGTTGTTGGGGTGCTGTCCCCTTCTTTCGGCATTTGCGCAGTATAATTCATGCGATGGCTGACTAAGTCTTGGTCCTTGTGAATGCGTTGGAGTGACCCTGAGCACCACTATAGCTGTCACGGTCTTCAGAGGACATTCTCATGAGTCATATAAACACGCAGAAACATACGCACATACGCACATACACAACACAGACACACTCTCTCTCTCTCACTCTCACACACACCCTCACTCACACACGCACTCGCTCTTTCTCTCACAAACACACACATATATATATCCATTCCTACATATATGTATCTTCATACCTGCCTTCAGACGCCAGCCATCGGGGTGTTTCAGGTATGAAAGGCAAGCACATAAGAGTGGCTACAGGTACAATCACGGCCACACCAATCATCAAACGCCAATCCCACGAGTCCGGTAGCCCATTCAGCGCCCACGCCAGAGTGTAACCCATGAAGACACCGAAGTTAATGCAAACCTCAGCCACAGCCACCTGATGTGGTATACGGTAGATAGATATGAGGGTAACCGGAAACACAATGCGGTTTATACGATCATATATATATATATATATATATATATGCTGCTACTTTCCAATGCTACGTTGTACTAAATCGACTTCCAATATCAATGAAAATTGATCTGGCCGCCTTTCTTTATGTGGTTCGAGCAAGCAAGAATAAATAAGTAAACAATCAATAGAGTATCACGAATATACGCTGGCGCTATCTCTACGCACACAAGAGGAGAGAGGCCACAGTTGCATAGCTTACACACCCAGGACAGTAACAAAGCCCACCGCACACTCCCTGTCCATACAACCACAATCACAGTCAATACAGAAGCACAGCACAGTATGCAGCTACCAAGCATACATGAAGAGGTAATATAAAAGTAGCACGAATATATCATGGCATATATATATATATATATATACCTACAGACACACACACGCACATATATATATATATATATATATATCACCACAAGCACACGAACCCCAACACACAACACTCAGCCAATGACAAATGAATAATACCTACCAAGGTACCCCGAATATGCGACGGGGCTATCTCGGCCGCGTACAGAGGAGCCACCACAAAAGCATACCCTGCACCCAAGCCAGTGATGATGCGACCAACCATCAGTTGTGCGTATGTGGTGGTGGTTGCCATTAGCAACGGCCCCAAAATCAGCTGTAGCGTGGTGACGCCCAGAGCGGTCTTTCTACCGTAGGCATCGCATACCTATGGACGTGTTAGTATTATGGCGGT
>NW_014038446.1:7898-8609 GCF_001186125.1 Sphaeroforma arctica JP610 | reverse complement strand
TATATATATATATATATATATATATATATATATATATATATATATATTATGTATACTTTGGTAGTTGCCATTAAACGTGAAACCGTACCCTGGACAATGCACAGTGTCATAATTTCAGCTTTCAGCCGACCTTCACAACACTACACAACTGTCTCTGTGTTGGCAATACTGTACCACAAACTCGTGTAGTGCAAAGAATTTTAGTGAGGACACTATGAAGGTACAAATGCTATAATCAAACAGGACGGGAATACGAGTATATTCGCCCGAACCACGACAGCTTCCACAATTGCCTCGTATACCACTACAGATGGAGCTACAATCAAAGTTAGCACCACTCCCGACGACGAGTGCGACTCGCGGGTCCCTGATATTGGCTATCCGACTCGTTTGAACAGTCGCAGCGAGCTCTGCCACAAACAACGCAGCGTCGTAAACCGTTTCAGGCTTATCATGGAGTCTCCCTAGCATGACCTCACCTCGCGTATTTCTGTTGTTTCTATAGCGAAGATGACTCCTTCAATTGGTATAGACAGGACCATCACAGAAATCAAACAATTCTCGTGTCTACAACAATCTCAGAATCGATGCCGTATGCCTTCCCGGTAGTAACTAGAGTGGATTTTGCCTTCTGTCCTGTAAATTTTAACATACCGAATTGTATCGTAGGGCCATATGCTCACAATATTATCATACTATGTATATTTATAT
>NW_014038446.1:0-7878 GCF_001186125.1 Sphaeroforma arctica JP610 | reverse complement strand
TATATTAGTATATACTACTTAGTATATATATATATCTATATCTATATCTATATCTATATCTATATCTATATCTGTATATATATATATATATATGTATCGTAATATATTATAATATATATGTATGTATATATATATATATGTGTGTGTGTATATATATATACATATGTTGTGTATGTATGTATGAATATATTTATGTATGTATGTATGAATATATTTATGTATGTATGTTTATATTATATATATATATATATGTGTGTGTGTGTGTGTGTATGAATAGATATATTAAAATATACGTATATATATGTGTGTGTGTGTATGTATGTATTCATGTATGTATATATATGATTCCAGTAGGCTATACGTAATATGCGAATGCATATTTCAATTTTGTTGTAGGTTTTTGCTATAGATGGAGCCAAGTGGGGCGTATGTGTTATGGCAGGAAGGTAAATATAGAATAAGAGTTGAATATCGTTGTGACTTAGTTATTCAATGATATGCAGTTACCGAGGCAGTGTCAAGTGAGTACTTCCTATTTTTCTAAACTATTCACATGGACTTGACTTTGACTCTTTATAGGCATCCTCAAATATAACATGTATGTAAATATTTATAGTATTTGAAATGTTGAATTAACAGCCTGAGAGGGCTCTTAATTCAACATTTCATCCTCAGGCTCTTAATTCAAAATTTCATACATGGCACCAACAAGATGCACTCCTTGAAATCTTAATCAATTTCTCATTATTAATACATATTTATCAATTAAATTTTAGCCAAGTATGTTTGAAATTTTATTAGGTTTTTGATTTTTCTATGTAATACACATGGTAAATATTTCTATAAAAATGGGAATGTATTTTGTTTTTTTTGTTTGTTTCAAAAAGAAACATTCAACGACTACAATCACTACCTACTATTGATACTATACCGAGTACCGAACTATTTAGACTATTACCTATTGGTGTTCACTTGGAGGTTATCAACGATTGGCCGATAAAAACATTTTTTAACCAGTGAAATTAATTATATCCTGATTCCTGGAACTTCTGATTTATTTACAAAATGTTAATAACAGTAAAACTCTCATTAAGGCGTGGACTTCTTCTCTTGTATGTAAATAGTAAATACATCGAGTCATCCATAGTCGGGTGTCGTGGCCCTCGTGGGAGTCATCGGTGACTGGTCGCGTAAATATTACCTGGGAGTGGGTTGGTAACTTGGTATTTTTACGGCAACGACATGCACCCATGAAGAAATCTCGCACCGCCATGTACAACATGTCATTTGGTTTTTTTAATGTATTTTATACATCAATATCAGTCTCTAAAGTAGCGGACCCGACGACTTTATGACCTGTTGTATTTAAATACATAATGTCGTCACAGTAAATATAACATGCCGTTGGCCCATATGTCTGCGTCAATTTCCAATGTCTTTTTTGAAGACTGTTTTGGAGCAACAGCCTCTTTGACACGCGTATGTAATATGTATGTATGTAAATGTAAATTTTCAAAAATACAGAACATTTCTCGGCGTCTCGCAACTCTCTACCGGACTGTTCTCTTTCTCCCTCATCACAGGCCCTGGTTTTGTATCATACGGTTATCGAATGTCCAGTCTCCTAAATTTTAATTGGTACACAAAATAAAAAGTACACACTGTTCAGTCTCTCTCTATAGAAACTTTACGATTCCTCACATCATAAATAAATATCATGAAAACTGACGAGATGTTTGAGAGATGTGAAAGATAAGTCGCGGAACTTCTCTCTGCTTTACTTTTCACAGCGACATTTATGTTTAACTTTCTTTCTAGACAGGGTATATCACCAGAGTAGACCAAACACTCCGTGTAAAATATGTAGTTATTCTAACTACCGAGTACCGATAGACCTTATTTTAAAAAGATATATACGTATTTTTCTAAAATATACAGGGCTATGATACATAAAAGTATAAAATTTAAAAATGACAAAGTACGTCATTTGAAACAAAATCCAGTACAACGAATGAAGACAAGTGTAGCTTGAGCATATACCAAGTGATTTTGTAAAGCTTTTTCTGTTTTGATTTTTCGTTAATTTTTACCCTACCAATCTGTATTACGGATACTTCATCGAAATTTGCGCGCTTATAGAGACTTATCTTTTAATTCTCGATGCGGTTTCAAATGTACATATACATGGCGCATAAAACTTCAGTTGTAAAAGAAATTTCTTACACTTTTATGCTTTATAGTAATCTACTAGATAGCAACATGGCTGATGTTTATTTTGTTTCAGCGTTGCCAATGCCCACAATTACCAATATTGTACTCGTCTTCGTGCTTGCTGTCCTCATCACGCCTGAGAAGCAAATCAGTATCCTAGCTTTTGTACAAAAGGAAACTTTCATGTTCCTACCGTATGTCCCGCGGGCATTAGAAAGACATGACTTCTATTTGCCTACGGTATGTGACAAGGAATTTTGACAAGGAATTTTTCGAATACTTGACAATATGCACAATGCATTCGTTTTTGTCATCATCATATCCGATACGCCCAGACGGGGTACAGTTTTTTGCTCACCTTCTGACATTCGACTGCAATATAAATATCTACAGCAAATATCACGGGCATTGAACCCCGGTAGAGTGCAAATGATCCAACCCCTTATGTACGAAATGCTTACAGAAGAGATTGAAAAGTTGGGTATGTGTCCAGACATCTGGTTTCAATTACTGGCCAGAATTCATTTCTTTTGGGAAATACGAATGCACATCTCGAGTACTGATTGTCGAAAACTTATTGTCAAACATATACTGTCGAGACCATACAGCAGTTGTACTGTATCAGTAGCAACTCACAGGAGAATCTTGTTGTTGTACTGATTGCTAACTTTGATAGGATACTCTTTTTGGAATCGAAATATGAATATCGGTGGGAAAGCTGATCGTTTATTGCATTTTCATAGGCTCTAACGAAACTCTCAACGTTCACAAGTGGTCTTGCAGCATCCTCGAAAGATTTTCGATGAATTTTGTGTTTGGACTCGATCATGCGGAAGACAGTTGGTAAAAAAGTACGTTTCTTTTGCTCGTGTACGACAGAGTTTGAAATTATGTTCTGTATTCAGATTCCATCTGGCGGAGAGAGTGGTGCAAATATTACAGGCATTATAGCGATGTGTCAAATGATATCAATCAACTTGCTTTATTTAAAGTCTAGTATTATTGTATACTAAATGGGCGAATTTACTATTTTACTCGGATTTGGGAGTTGCTTGACAAAGCTGATCCGCGCCACTTCGTCAAATTGAGTAAACTTGGGCTTCTCAGGCTTGCCCTTGAAAAGAAAGTATATGGTCATGGACATTTATTTAAGACCTCGTACGATTATATGCGTCCGATAATAGTACAACGCATAGACGAAGCTTTGGTCATGGGCTCCCCATTCATAAACGAGAAAGAAATTGACGCCACTTCAATCTATATATCAATGCTGTGTAAGCGCTGTGACGGCGATAGAAAGCAGATAATGGGCGAAGCGCTGGGAAAGCTTTTATTTGACTTACACGTGACATACTACCTTATGATAGGTATGTTGCGAATTATTTTCCTTTTCCATGCTATTGGCTAAGCCAAAACGGGGCTCGAAATAGTATGCAAGCATTCGTTCAATTCGTACACCTGAACATGTCTAATTATTTTACTTTCTCTTGTTTTCATACAATAAGTGAGTCGTTTGGAGTGACGACTTGGGCCATATTCCTGGCGGCAACGAATCCACTTTTCAACAGGGTATATTCCACTAAAGCTGCTCGCGAAATTGACGGAACGTTCGTAGCCTCTCAACACCCCATGACTCACGTAGTCACCGAGATCGTCCGACGATACAACACAGGGTCATATGGCCGAGAGATAATCCAGCCCCTCACCACGGCAGATGGATACACCATCCTAACAGGCTCTCACCTAATCGTGCCATTCTCTACCATGCGCAGCCCGCGCGTGTATCTAAATCCAGACGAGATTCAACCTCAGCGTCACAATCCAGAGGCATGGGCGGAATTCAGCCCAGAATATGTTGAACAAGCAAACCAATTTGAGGCACAAAAGGGTCCAGATTGGGTAAGACCGGGGCAATCTGGATTTGGGGCAGGTGCACATCCTTGCGTAGGAAAGCGATTTGCAATGATGGAAATCTCTATTGTTGTGTCAGCACTAGTCGGTAAGCAACTAGAAGTTAACGATTGGAATTTTCTAATGTGCAGACAGTTGTAACAGCGATGTTCTTTCCTCACGCTGTGAAATGGCAGTATTGCTGGAGTTTGCGATGTTTCATTTTAAAAAGGGTCATTTCCTTTCAGTCAGCTACACGATTGTTACATCATCTTTCATTTGCACATCACTCGTGTAACTTTTATTTGATAATATATCAAAGCAGCCTTTTATTAGAATATCCATAGAAGTGATTTCAGGACATTGTCTGATCTTGATGACTACATATCATTCAAACGTATTTCAGTCTTAGTTGTCTCAGGCGTATAAAATTTTGTTTTGTTTGCAGCAAGATTCGGCTTCGAAAGAGTGCAACCGAAAGTGGGACTTCCGGCGCATGACAACGATCAAGCGGCTTTGATAATGCTGCCGAAACATGATGTCATCCGCAATTACACAGCAAAATCTGAATCCGGACTTGTATCGAAAGGAGGTGAATGAGCAGTGCTCGTTATTCGAAGGCGGTGCCTTCGCTATATGCATACAGGGACATCCAGCGTTTAGATAGGGCGCTATTAGCGTACCCGAGTGGACTGACGCTCTTATCTTCAGCATGCATCACTGTTTTAATATTAAATCACCAACAGGATGGACAAATAAATGATAATTCAGTTGATTATTACCGCCCTCTGGCATATAAAAGACTCGTCCTTTCGTTCTTTATAAACATTTGATGTTTGTATGTATTTACATATATGTGTGTGTGTAGATATATATTTACAAAACCCTACAAGGCTACAACCTTTTATTTTATTTTATTTTTTTCATCATGGAAAGGACTGATGGAGTCAAGGATGAATGATAAGCTTTTTGGCGGCGAGAAAAAGTGTCTTAAAAGAGCCGTTCTCAGACTCGCATTCATTTATTTACAGCTTCCACCTGACGAAACACGAGCAAGTTGCCTTATCAACTATACTTACCAGAGCAGATATATCGTTAAGTTCCCAGGTTATGAGACTATGAGTGTTGATCATGAACAGGATGAGGCGGAGCACCTTCTGTGGGCCAAATTGGACTCGATGAACTGGTCTCGCGTGCAGTCAGGCAATGGAAATTGGTATGCGATCTTACGACGAGCAACACAGGCGGTACCTTGTATACTTGCCTTCCTGTTATTATCGTATATATGAACCTACGCAACCGTATTTTGCCTAATAGTGGAAACGTGCCTGGGAACTACATGTGCAAACTACCAGTACTTTGATGTTTGTAAATTACATCGTATGCTGCTGATATGGACAACAATATTTACTTGGCACGCTATTGACGGTCGGCGGTGATGAGTATAGAAATGAGTCACATCCTTACCTGTGTATCTGTTTTGCGTCCCTAATCGTTTGGTTGAGCTGCACAAGCTGTCAGATACCGAGAAGAATGCAGTTCATAAGTAATATCAACGTTCGCGACAGGGATATGTGATCATTTGATTTGGTAGCACGTGTGCGACTTCAATATCTACTAGTGTCTGAATTACCTTGACAGTGTTTTTTATTAGTTGCATGTGCTAGGCAGACACATGTTACAGTACTCGCCGGTATTGAACGTATGCGATCTGCTCTATTGAAAATTGTCAGCAGCTATGTTGAAGGCCAATGATTTGTTGTCAGAGTGTATCATAATTTTAATTATATGCTGTTGCTTTTGTTTATTGACTGCCGACAAAGGATGTGTACAATACAGCCATCAGCATCACAACATCCCTTGAAGTCATTAACCAGAAGTCATTAACCATAAGGAATTCGCGAAGTTCGACTTCTTCTTGGTGTATATATAACGAAAACTGCATACATACGAAAAACCGAAATGTTCTTTTGTATTTATATCTATCTATCTATCATATCGCTCAAGTCATCCATGTTGTTCCCATTTTCATCAAACATCGAACTAAGGCTATATATCAACGGCATCAACAACAGTACTACCCTCACTCCGCCACCGCACATTCAGACCATTGTTGGTAAGTTGTTTGGGTAAAGCTCTCCACCTATTCAGCTGTACATGCGTGGATATGATGCCTACTTATCTCTACAAATAGTTAATATAGGTATATTAAAACTGTATACATTCAATCAGTTTTTGGTCAAATTTGATACTTTTTCGTCCAGTTTCACGATTGTATACCGCACATGTGGGTGTCTCTACACATCCCCACAAGGATAGCTCATCACTATATATGTCCTGGTGGTGTGCTGTCTTTTTGGGTACATAAATCGCCTAATTGCAATTTGCTTCGGGGAGGCCTAGGTGATCCTAATTCTGCAGGGGAACCCCACTCTCTCGTGGGTCATGGCAGTCATAAGTACACTCTAGACAATAGTCTAAGACCTACCGGCGGGTGAAGATGACTGAGCGGTCTCCTCAATAAAGTGAGAACATGTTCTAGAGACAGCAGGGTGGCCGAGCCCTCAGGGGGAGTGAATGGCATGAGGATAGAAGAAGTGGTCTTAATTACCTCCTATTATTAGTGACTACCACCTTCTATACGCATTAGCAGAAGTCTGTAAATGCTTTGTATTAATGGGCAGCGAGATTACTTTATATTAGTTGATTTTCGACCAAATCGATGTGAACATAACACAAGTCTATTTCATGGGTATCCCACACAGCTTATGTTCTCACATTATACGTGCATATGTGTACACAGAGGGTCCATATGAACTGATCGTAATCATATTTTCTCACTCACTTTTTATATGCTTTCAGATGACCACAGTGATGATCTGCCTGATAATATCGAGCGAAAATGGGACACAGGCCAGAAGAAGTGGTGTGTGTGGGTTTCTATATAAACCAGTAAATTTCTTAGTGTTTGAGACAGAATAACAAACACCAATTCAATATGTATTTCAATGACAATTTTCCAATGGGGTACCAGGAGCGCACGGTTTGTCTATTTTGGTGTATTTTTTTCGGAATTAAACGGCGTTGCTGGTCTATGATCACTCTCACACTTCGCAAAATATGAAGTACACAGTTTGACGTGTATCGTTGTGCAGTGCATAGCGTAGGATCGCATCGCTGATGGTGAACAGATATATCCAGGTTATCTAGTACGGAAATTTGTGATACTTTGATTGTAACGATACCAACATATACATTTGTAGCCGAACGCTGCGCACAGTCTGCGTTCTTGAGTGATGACCCTCGCACAATTGGGATTGTCCATCTGATTATTCCGTGGACTTGTATTCCAATTTACCCTCTGCTTATGGTGAGGTAGGATCATGCGCTAAGTAGTTTCTCCGTGGCGAATCGTTGGCTTCTTTCGGTTTACGAGTATATTTTGAGATCTCTACATAATTCCATCAGCTGTCTTGAGGCACGCTCATTCGCCTTTTTTTCTTGTAGTCTAAACTACTAGCACCCCGTGCATACCAATTTTTCTAGTACTGGGCTATGCGTGATATAACGTAATATATAGTAAATTCCATAAGACATCAGGCCAGAAGTGTAATAATACTCTCTACGTTCTTTGTAGCTGTGAATACCAGCTTATTTTGTTGTCAGTCACTCGCATCAGTACACACGATTATCATGCGCCTTACAAAGTGCCCTATATAATTCAATTCAGAGTACAAGGGATTCTTACTCAAATAGCACAGATACTTTAAATATATA
>NW_014038447.1:5775-8613 GCF_001186125.1 Sphaeroforma arctica JP610 | reverse complement strand
GTGTGTTTGTTGTGTGTGTGTGTATGTATATGTCTATGTACATGTATATATAAATATATAAATATATATATATATATATATATACAAAATATACAATATATATATATAAATATACAGTATATACAATATATATATATGTATATATATATATATATATTTAACTACATATATATAGCTAAAAATAAACAATCACATATACATCTATCCGTATGTATATTGGGCACGTACCGTTTGCAGGTGAACTCTGTGCGAGAGTTTCCGTCCACGTGGTTGATTTGGTTGACATTTGAGCTGTCCATAATAAAGTCCATCAGTGGTAGTGGTGGCGCAGACATCGGCACACGGTCACCTACCATGTTCCCAATAGCCCGCTCATATATCTAAATATAGGCATGCATATTGGGGAGGTTATTATTATCTATCGAGAACGGTATAAATACATGCTGTGAACGATACAAGTGCTAGTGTTTGAAGTAAAACCCTATACCCCATAAACCCAATAGAAGAAGTTCTAAGTATATAGTATGCGTGGAAGGCGAGATGGAGGGTTGGGGGTTAGATGCAAGCCTAATAACAAGAGTATGGCATGATATATAGAGACATGGAAGACTGTAGGTACATCTCTGAGATTAGGCGTAATTGCCAGTGTATGGTACGATATATTGAGGCAGGCCTGGAAGAATATACGTATATCTCTGCGATTAAACGCAATTGCACGAGTGTGGTAGTTCGACTAACATGTGTACACATAAATGGCATGCGCTGACCATTCTAGTCGTTTACGCAAACAAGGTACACTCATACAAGAAGTACAAACTCGTAAAAATAGAAATAAACGCTTTCAGCGCCTTATACGAGAGATGTACCCAAGAATGTATTGTTGTGTTTCCTATTCCCAAAAAAAAAGGTACAGTACTCCAAAATATAGTTTTACGTACCCAGCAAGAAAAATGTACTCAACACAGCCGATTTACGTACTCTTGATAGAGTTTGAATGATTAAATGCGAGAGACAATCAGTCAGCTTGGTTCAGCATGGCAGTAATTTCCACTCGCGTACTAGGTACAAGTAAATACGTATTTAATATTAATATATGTACTCGCATACGAATATTTACTTGAAATCAAATACGTATCTGAAACCAAGAAAGTTTCTTACACACAAATACGTATTTGACACCAAATTAAATACTTGAATACAGATACATATATACTCAAATTAGATACTCACATACAAATACGTATTTGAACCAAAATACGTATTCACATACCCGTAACGAAACGTTCTGGAAAGCCAAACTAAAGTCTAGGGACACTTCGCGTCCAAAATCGTCCGTTTTGAGTTCGGCTATGAGCAAGCGGAGCGGAAAACGCCCAAAAATAGGAGAACAAAAAATGCATAAGAGTATTAGGTATGGGTCACCCAATTCATTTGGGAGAGAGGTCTATACATACGACAACTGCCACAGAATAGGAAGTCACCTGCAAGTCTACCTACACCGTCCATGACAGGTGTATGTGGTAGGTATGAGCATATGACTTAGCATCTACATACAACAACTGCCACAGAATAGGAGATCACCAGGAAGTCTACCTACACCGTCCATGGCAGGTGCATGTGGTAGGTATGAGTATATGACTCAGAATTCGCGCAACGGAACAATATCATAAAACCACAGCATGGCATCGCTAACAACTGGTGAACGACCAAATACACATGTGCGGCTATATACATACGCATACGTGGCTTAGATTTAAATGGATACACCTCCGTGCAAATAAGCCGTTGATCAGGTATGTTACAGGCGCACACTTAAAGATAAACGTTTTTACGTACTACTGACCATACTAATCGACTAATTTGTAACGATTTACAACCAGACCATTAATCGTAAACGTATTTACTTAGGAATAAGTCGTACATTGCACATGCATCACATCTGCACCCCTTATGGCAACACATCTCCAATTGCAAACACAATAGCCATGATCCCAAATAAACATGATCTCGGCAGCACATTGACGTACACGTATATTTTGAATATGCATATTTTATAGTTTATATTGACATTATGTGTTATAGTCGTGTATGTGTATACATGCTTATTTCATTCTCGAGCGTATGTATATCAAAGCATACAGGATAACGAAATGGAACCAAAATCGTAAACGCCTATCACATGACGTACAAAACAACAGAATATTGACGAATACGTATACGTGCATACATATTTGATATATAAGTATATGTATTTCATACATATGAAAATGTATGAAATGAGTATACGTAAAACAAACATGCATGTCAACAAATCAATCGTCTGGTAGTTCACAAGTAGCTCAGCATAGCCACTACACTTACGAGAGTCTCCAGCAGCAGCAGTCGCAGTTGTGGCACTTGAGCTCTGTGGTATGGAATAAGTGGGTATACATAAGATAGAGAAGTAGGTATATATATATATATCCAAATATACCACAGAAGTGCCGCCTTCAATGAGAGTACACGAAAGCAAGCCAAAAAAACACTAACATCTGGACACATGACTGAATTTCTATACTAGCAAATATACATAAACCGTACCCAATTTAAAAAGAACTACCTACCTCTGAAGGATCACCTTCGGCCAGATTTCCAGAGAGCAGATCGAAGAACATGGACAATTGTATGTCCGTGAGATGAATCCCCACATTCGCCACAGACCCAGCCACTTTGTACCGCGGATATAGCAACGCCTGTATAGGTGGGAGATATGAGTTCGATATAGAGATGAATATATATATATATATATATATATACATATATATATATATGTGTGTGTGTGTGTGTGTGTGTGTGTGT
>NW_014038447.1:0-5096 GCF_001186125.1 Sphaeroforma arctica JP610 | reverse complement strand
AATACAAATACACAAGTACGTTCATACATACATACACACATATATATATATACATTCATACACAATAAAACACCACTCAGCAAACACCACAGTACCCCAAAATAAAATCCCTCATCACAACAAATACACCATGATCTGTTCTATAAATAGAACACAGCCCAACAATTCCCCCCCCCAACACACAAGACTCCTCATAGCACATACCGTTCTCTCCCTCCTGGTCAGTAGTGCCCCGAACTTCGGGCATGTTCTCGTACCGGTTTGAGATGGCGATATTACCGGGATAGGCCACATAAGCGATATTGGAGGTGGACTTGAGGGGCACCACAATCGCAGGGGATGGGGCGGCGATGTCGTAGTAGAACTTGGTGTCGGCTAATTGTTCCTCTCCCGTGCGCATGAAGGATACCTACATGTAATAAAAATAGATGTGATAAAAAATATTTGGTAAGAATAGGTTTGATAAAAAATAGATGTGATAAAAGTAGATGTGATACATTTAGAACGCATAAGCTATACATGAAATGGAGTGGTTATGGGCCAGGAAGTATACAGCATGGCTAGGTATCTGCAAATGTTCCTCTCCCGTGCGCATGAAGGATACCTACATGTGATAAAAATAGATGTGATAACAGTAGATGTGATATAAATAGATGTGATACAAGCAGTTGTGACAAAATAGATGCAATAAAAATAGATGTGATAAAATTAAATGTGATAACAGTAGATGTGATAAAAATAGATGTGATAACAGTAGATGTGATATAAATAGATGTAACAACAGTAGATGTGATAAAAATAGCCGTGATAAAAATAGAACGCATGCACTGCACTAAGTAAGAACTGGGTGGTGGAGCGACAGTGTGCTATGGAGAGTAAGTACAGCTAGTCTACTGGATGATGCCTGAGTCTATCAATAACAATTCTATTGAATTGCTCTACATCAATGTAGTGTTTTGTGACCTGCGTCTGTGAGTCACGTATCTCAATATATATGAGTGATCCATCTAGACATATATGGCATAGTGTTTACCTACCACGCCCTGTAGATCAGATTGAGTACAGCTATATGAGTGATCCGTCTAGATCTATGTCATAGTGAGTATACCTACCATGCCCATATATGGCATAGTGTGTTTGCCTACCACGCCCTGTAGATCAGATTGAGTACAGCTATATGAGTGATCCGTCTAGATCTGTCATAGTGAGTATTCCAACCATGCCCATATATGGCATAGTGAGTTTACCTACCACGCCCTGTAGATCAGATTGAGTACGGCTATATGAGTGATACGTCTAGATCTATGTCATAGGGAGTATACCTACCATGCCCATATATGTCATAGCAAGTATACCTACCATGCCCATATATGGCATAGTGAGTTTACCTACCATGCCCATATATGGCATAGTGAGTTTACCTACCACGCCCTGTAGATCATTGAAGTTTAGCAGCCACGCACTGAGTTGGCTGAAGAAGCGCATGGTATACAGCAACTGCATAGAGCCCAACCGCACCCACAACACACTGTCCTCGCTTTTGGCGGGATGTGAAGGATCTTGTAGCTGAATGGATGGGCGTGTATTGGTACCAACTTTGGTGAACCGCAGGTGCAGGATATCTTTTCCTGTGCGTTATAAATAGATAGCCAATATAGAAATATATTATCAGTATATAAATAGATTGTCAGTATGTATTTAGAGTGTCAGGAAATAAACAGAATCAAGGTGGTTTGACGGGATGTCAAGGGTGGGAAGGCTCTTATAGTTGTACAAAACCCTCAACCTCAAAAGCTATGAATGGTCGCTTCTAACTACTACGGCAAACGCAAGTACAGGTATGCCCGTTCTTGTGAGATATAAATAGACTATCAATCTCTTGTGAGTTATAAATAGATTATCAATTGGTAAATAAAACCGGAGCGGTATGACAGTATGGAATGGAGCTTAAAGTTGTATCCAAGGTCCCCTTCGGTCTTTTTTTTGGAGGGGGGGAATAATTTCAGTTCTACCTCCCACCTTAACACACACCCGTCAGCTATAACCGCATAGTCCCCTCTGCAGACTCGAGAAATCAAAACTGTTCCAACACATGCAATGCATACAAACCAGCCCCACCCAACTAGTCTACCTAGGGCTTCTAACCTAAAACCCTAAAACCCTCAAATTCGAAGGCGTTTCTATAGATAGAACCTCCCTCTACCAGATTCCGCAATAAACCGGGACCCGTAGTAGCTTGCCTACCCGCACAAAAATAGCACTTACCTACATTCAAATACAGTCAGAATCTGAACACAAGCCACGAAACGAGACCAAAAACCGCTCATCTCGTCCACCTACCCTCAGATTTGAAGACGTTTCTATAAATAGAACCTCCGTCCGTCAGATCCTGCAATAAACCGGGACCCAGCTTCGCGGTGATTTGCCTACCCCCCTCGAAAACACCCCCCATTTTGATCTGAAGATCGCCTCCGCCTACGTCTAGGCGACACAGTGCCCTGTCTGCGGAGTTGAGTGTCAGCACCAGAGCGTTCACACGAATAGTCCACAGCTCAGCACCCCCATCTGAAGCTTCTGCGGCTCTGTGAAATAGGCGTACGTATCATGTATGGTGTGAATGTAAATCTACATATATATATATATACATATATATATATATGTGTGTGTGTGTATGGTGTATATGTGTCCATCTGCGTGTGTGTGTATGTGTGTGTGTGTGTGGTTTGAGTGTCAGTACAAGGGTGTTCACACGTATAGTCTACGCTTCAGCCCTCCCATCTGTAAGCTCTGCGCTTCAGTTAAGTATTGTGTGTATCAGGTCTGCATGAGCATATACTTATGAGTGTGAGTTAGATGTATACACACATGTATATATGTATTTGAAGGTAAAGCAACATAACAATGACGAAATACGGTCAGCACTACCAGAGCATATCATACTCATTGAGACCGGTCTTTTGTCCCGGTCTTACTGGTGGTGCTCTTTAATTGTCCACTAAGGTTTATATAAATATTCAAATACAGAGTAACCTTGCTGGTCGTGCTCACTAACTGTCCACTAAGATATATATGGACTTTCAAATACAGAAGAAATTCAAACCAAGAACGAAATCTAGGCATTGTCATAACACAACATATCGTACTTATTAGGACCGGTCTTTGTCCCTGTATTGCTGGCCATACTCTCTAATTGTCCACTACGACATATATCGATTTACACATACTGAAGAACCCCAAATTAAAAACGAAAGTTCAGCACCGTCAGAACACAACATATCGTACTTATTAGAACTGGTCTTTGTCCCTGCATTGCTGGTCGTGCTCTCTAATTGCCCAGTACTGGGTGCAGAGGTGTCGCCGCCGGTGAAGAAATCTATTAATAGCACAGTGGTCTGCAAATTCAGTACCAGTCCGAGATCGTTGAAGTTGACCTGATATTTATAACAAAAACGGGAAACCCCTGGAATATATTAGACTGAACGCTTAAAGCAAGCACTGGCTGGGTCTATTGAATTAGCATAATCTAAAACTAAGGCGATTGGGAAGAATATTTAATTTGTATTGAAATTAGGATTTATATTGTATATAGGTCTTAAAATTGCATAAAAAGTAGGATTCAAGTTGGCATAAGATTAAGATTTAAAAGTTCAGAAAAATTTAAATTCGAGTTGTGCATAAAATAGGATTTTCTGGCATACCTCACAGACGGATCTAAACGAACAAAACATGGTCGTGCTGATGATTTCAAGCGACACAACCCCAAATCTTAAACAACTTGCACTTGTCATTTAAACTCAACAACTGAAACTGGTTTAATACGCTATATTGTGTAGTAGTAGGGGTT
Organism: Sphaeroforma arctica JP610; assembly: GCF_001186125.1. Lineage (NCBI taxonomy): Eukaryota > Ichthyosporea > Ichthyophonida > Sphaeroforma > Sphaeroforma arctica. The sequence continues at coordinate 1,252 of NW_014038447.1, read as the reverse complement.
TGAGTGAATGATGTGAATCCCAAACTGAAGTGCGGCTGTAACGTAAGGTCGCCACAGGACATCATCTATACGTGTAAACTTTGGACATGCTTCTGACTAGATAAAGGTATGCTTCAGAATGAATGCATGCTTCTGAATAAAGACATGCTCTGAATAAATGCATGCTTCTGAATAAAGACGTACTTCTGAATAGAGACATTCGTCTAAATAAATAAAGTCAAGCCCCTGATTTTAAGACATGTTCCTGAATAAAGTCATGTTTCTGAATACAGTCATATTTCTGAATAAAAACATGCTTCTAAATATAGATATGCTTCTGAAGAAGACTATCTAAACCAGAAACGAACCCAAGGAACCAGTTTGGTTATATCTACAGACAGGTCACTTGGTAAAAACGTAACCTGTTTTGGAAGTACGCCTATGCACATTGCAAGTACAAAAGTGCGTTTACCTACCTCGACGGTACGTTTATTCTCGTCCATTGAGTCCCACAGGGGCGATTTTTCGTCAGCAGTGACTACGGCAATGGTGACTAGTTTATCGGAACTGTCCATAGTGCCTTTCCTCTTTAATTGGTCACTACTGTCGCCGGCATCCTCTCGGGGAGGCACCACGACTCCGAAGTCAGATAGATCGGGACTGTCCGTTACAATTTGACGGCCCTGCAGTGCGAGTTAAACCAGGTTTAAAATATAACAAACCCAGCGGTTTTTTACAAGCGCGACGATAGTATGTTCTCGCTCTGTTTCAACCTACTTATATACTGGACATACTATGAGACCCTAAACCTTGAACCCTAACATCGAATTGTTAACGTATAGATTTCAAGTCTTCTACGGATATGTGGCCCATTCACTCGAACGAACATCAACGCAATACACCCGACACCGTTACAACATTGATCGCCACCCAATGTCGTTGAAGCCCGGGCAGTGAGTAATTCGTCAGCAGTGGCATTCTATTTATAGATCATATTCTCTCGTCGCATTGCGTTCTATTTATAGCTCCTTTCCCTGCAAATATCAGTCGTCTACCGATAGGTACAGATATACACGAACGAACACCCGCGCACTCGCAACTGTTGTACACTAATTGTGAGCATTGGTCGTTGAAGCCCAGGTCTTATCAACTGTGCGGTGGTCTATTACTCGTTCATATATTCTGACGCATTTTGGCTCTATTCAATACTATATAAATTAATATATATATATATATATGTGTGTGTGTGTGTGTGTGTGTGTGTGTGTGTGTA
>NW_014038448.1:6252-8623 GCF_001186125.1 Sphaeroforma arctica JP610 | reverse complement strand
ACATACATACATACATACATACATACATACATACATACATACATACATACATACATACATACATACATACATACATACATACGTATATATATATATATATATATCATACACACATTCAATCTAAGCAGACAAACAATATCAACAATACAAAAACTCAATTCAGAGTGCATTGTATATATAAAAGTTAAACTATGAAGCGCTTCATAGCTATGCTTACCGCGGCTGTTCTGCTTACGTGGTCATTCATCGCGTCTCTTGTCGGTCTCGTATCTTTTCACTGGTGGTCAGGACCGGGTGGCTTTCAACTGGGCATAGCTTCGAATTGTCAAGAGTTTGCGGAGAGTGATGTTAATGGTTTGACATTCAACAAGTGCGTTCATTATAACATTGGGGCCTATAGTAATTCAACAGAGACGTGGATGGCGGGACTGCTGATAGTTTCTATCCTTAATGGTGGCATATGCTTGCTCATAATGCTTTTCAAGACCATTTTCATATTCTGTTGCTACAATCTTGCTGGACCATCAACAGCAACCTTCACGGTCATCCAGGCGCTGCTGATCGTTACAGTATGCATACTCGTGGGTAAGAACTATGGATTCGAGTATCCCGAAGGAGCAGATTCCTTAGGTGCTACATACTATATCGTTATATCAGCCGCTGTTGGAAGTATGTGCGCTGCCGCATTGACAGGCGTGGATACAATAAACAATCGCAGGGAAAAAATGACTAAGAAGAGTAGCACCGCGCAAGGGGTAGAGCAGCCACCAATGAATATCACCAATGTCAGCAACGCCCCGTCAAACATGCCGCAGCGATATACAGGCGGGAATAAGGAGAAGAAACTGCAAGATATATACGCCGTATATATACTCAGATTGCAAGATATAATAGTACCGATAGATAGTAATGCGATATTTACTGTTACTAGTTAAGAAGTTAAAACAATATACTGAATATTCCAGCGCCACCACTATCAGAGCACAAATGGCTATTTTTTCGGTGAATGTAGTCTATTTTGGCCAACGGAGCGAGTTGAGTCGTCCACAGGTTTAGAAATATTAAATGAATATGCTTTCGCATGAATGCATTGCCGTACCTAATCATTAAACCAAACACATGAAATTGGAGCGTTCGTACATTTAGTTTTGTACAAGAACATAATGTTATTGTCCATAACTGTATGTAGATACAATTTGGGAACATTGACAATTAATAAAAAGTACAATGTCGCCCTATAAAGTTGTTCATATAACCAATATCTAGACAAGGATGCACCTGGGTGTTTCATCTTGATTAGTAGGTTTACACGCTTTCATTCATAAAAAGGAAACTGATGTAAGTTTCACGTACGCCTTCGATCGAGCTTTATAGTAAGTTCTCAATCCAGGTATAAATGCGACATTATGGCCTATTTTAATGCTCTGCACTCATACCTGAAATAAGATATGTACATCAGTTTAATATATCTACACCTATGCAAGTCATTTATAGTAAGAATATTTTCAGTGTGGGTGCGTGCATTCATGTCTTAGAGCCTCTCTCCATGAACTGGCCAGACGACGTGGATATGCCTATCGGTATAGCTCATAGTCATTCACAACCCCGTTTTAATCCACGCGAGTCAAGCCTTACCCCTGTGCTTGGCTTTTGAGAGTGTTATATACACTTTACCAAGCAGGGCTGTAGAGAGCGTAATATACACCTAGTGCTCCTCTCTGATCGATGAATACCCTTCTCACTCCAAAGTACTATAGCTTCGCTCCAACAATCCATACCAAACACGGCTTATTCGAGGGATTGCTTTCCTGTACATGCCTACAAGCTTCATACTTATTACTACAATGCTCCATACTTATTACTATTCTACAGGCCGTCATTATTACCATTTTGAAATAGTGTGTGTGTCATGGCAGACGATGCCTGGCGACCCGACTACCAACAGCGGAAAACATTGTGAGCGCTGTAGCATATCTCTCGCGTACTAATTACATATAGCAGTACCCTGTCTACCAATACCTCTGACAGATCTGTCACATCGACATATCTGACACATCTGACCGTACTCGAGATTGGTACCCATCAGACCGCAAACTTCAGGGCCTTATTGCGCCTATTCTATTTACATCCCTGAAGCGTTCCATTGCGCTACGATCTTTCACATCTGTCTTTGATGTCCGTTGATTGATCGTAGAACATAGACAATACTCTTAGCACCAGCACGAAGTCTCACGGTGGGCCTTTAATACTATTATGAATATTTGTTACACTTGTCGATGATGCTCTGGGGGTGGGAGCGGAAAAGAAGCCCTTTCAAGTCCATTGTAATTATCATAACCTACTTTTTCCAATGGTGCTTTGGGGATATATA
>NW_014038448.1:0-3749 GCF_001186125.1 Sphaeroforma arctica JP610 | reverse complement strand
ATATATATATATATATATATATATATATATATTGTAGTTGATGTTTGACATGTGTTACACTGAGTCCATATGATGCATGACACTGTGTCCACGTGACGTACCACCGTGAGTCATACGTGGCACGTGACGCTAAGTTTGTATGACATTTGTCTGCGAGTGGACGTGTGTGTACAATGGTGGTTTTGGAATGTGCATATTATACATAGAACTTGTTGGAATGTTGTAAACTATAGACTTACTTATTGTAAGCCAGTAGCATGCGCACATAAAGCTAAGTCTCTGCGATTGGATATGAGTATGTAAGCCACTTAAAGTTTAGACTTAAAACTGTAAAGTAGTGTAAAATATATAGGTGATGGCGACAGTAACCAGAAGGCAACGGTCGCCATCAGTACAGCCAGCAGTTAGTGTTCATAAGGAACTAACCTGTAATAGGTGCCATATGGGCGAGGGCTGGCGTATATAACTAGATACCATGAAGTGATCAGTCTTCATAGTTTCTAGGAGCTAATACACCTTTTTAATACTCAGTAAAAGTTACATACATTCAAGTTTGGATTCATATATATATATATATATATATCATACTTCAGGTAGTGAATAATATTATCACATTATCCCGGTCATTTGTATTCACCGCCTCAATTCATTCGGCGAATAACAAAAACGTACAAGTGTGAATTACATATAGCGTGATGACAGCCATACCAGCACCCACTGTCTACGCCTGTATACGTTCCGCACCCATGTCATTGATCATTCAAACATCTATATGTGCCTAGGTGTATGTTTGTCATAATACTTCACCAATCGTAACTATTCACTCACTTATGGCATGCACCATATATATATAGTAGTACTTACAAAGTAACACTGGTATACAAATATTCAAATACTAATATTAATGTAGTAACACTCATATACTCTTACTTATATACCAATACGTATAGACCAATACTTAAATAGTAATACTCATATACAAATACTTATATACTACTACTTTTATACCAATACTTCTATACTGCTACTTATATACCAAAACAATACTTAAATAGAAATACTCACTACTACTCATATACTACTACTTATATACAAATACTTGTATACTGATACTTATATACTACTAGTTGTATACCAATATGTATAAACTACTACTTAAATATCAATACTTATATCCAATATTTAAAAAGCAATACTCGTATACAAATCCTTAAATACTGATACTTATATACTACTTCTTACGTACCAATACATATATATAAATACTCATATACCAGTACTTATCTACCAATACCTACATACTATTCCTCATGTACCACTACTAATCTACCGTTACTTGTATACTAATACTTATCCACCAATACTCATACTATTCCTCATGTACCTGTACTTAACTACCATTACTTGTATACTAGTACTTAACTACCATTACTTGTATACTTATACTAGTACTTAACTACCATTACTTCACTACCATTACATAAGTACCATTACTTAAGTACCATTACTTAAGTACCATTACTTAACGACCATTACTTAACTACCAATACTTAACTACCATTACTTAACTACCATTACTTAACTACCATTACTTAATTATCATTACTTAACTACCAATACTTAACTACCATTTCTTAACTACCATTTCTTAACTACCATTACTTAACTATCATTACTTAACTACCATTACTTAACTACCATTACTTAATTATCATTACTTAACTACCATTACTGAACTACCATTACTTATCTACCATTACTTAACTACCATTACTTAACTACCATTACTTAACTACCAATATTTAACTACCATTACTTGTATACTAGTACTTAACTACCATTACTTTACTACCATTACTTCACTACCATTACATAAGTACCATTACTTAACTACCATTACTTAACGACCATTACTAAACTACCAATACTTAACTACCATTTCTTAACTACCATTACTTAACTACCATTACTTAACTACCATTACTTAACTATCATTACTTAACTACCATTACTGAACTACCATTACTTAACTACCATCACTTAACTACCAATACTTAACTACCATTACTTAACTACCATTACTTGTATACTAGTACTCACCGCCCCTATTTCCCCAGCCATGTGCACTCCCTCAGTGTAAGGGATGAGCCGTGTGTAGCTGTCTAGTTCTCTTTCCGACAGTGTCCATGACATCTGCCGCGTGTGCCTGTGATGCGCCCGATGTTCTGCGTCGCTCTCTCTCACTCCGCGTGTCTCCGTCGTCTCTCTCGTCTGTGTGCGTGTGTTGTGTGTGTCTGTGCTTGTACTCGTACTGTGTGGGCTCGCACCGGAGGGGTCGTTGCCTGCCATATGCTGGATGTCTCCCGTGTGTGTGTTCACATGTGTGTTCGTGTGTGTGTTCACATGTGCGTTTGTGTGTGTGCTTGTGTGCGTGCTTGTGTGCTTGTGTGTGTGTGTGTCAGTGCTATCAGCCCCCCCGTCGCTGCGAGTGTGTGCCGTAGTCCCCACCCCCTCACTCCCATCGCTGGCTGCGTCTGTTGTGCCTGTGTTCATAGTACCATCTCCCAGTGCATGTGTCTCCAGAGGTGCCTGGGTATCGGCTCCTGTCATGGGCGTGTAGGAGAGTGTATGCCCATGCGTGCTAGTATCTGTATTCACAGATAGGCCAGGCATATCGGTAGAGATTGTCCGTGCCCCGCGGTCCAGAATGAAATCGTGGTGCAGTCCTACGAGCAGGAAGGGCCGGTTGGACGTGATGATCTGCAGAACAACAGGGGCCATTCAATATACACCGTTCAATGGGCCGGTCAGTAATGGGATTGTGGGGAAGGCAAGGTAACAGTACAGCGTATATGCACGTGTCTGTATATATTGTAACCTTAAATCTGTAACCCTATGAAACTCATCGTCCCGCAGAAACCCCCAATATAGTCATTTTATCCAACAGCCAATCACAAGATTGCGTTGGCTGCTGAAGCTGTAATGATGGCAGCAGCTCTTTGTTTCTGCCCCACAAATTCAAGGCCACACACTAAAAGGTTTATGTTACACGCTGCATATACGCACACAACATAGAGGGTGATGTTGGGTGCCTATACATACAGCTGATACTGTTTTATCTACCTTTCATCTACCGATGGACAGCTCCATCACATAGGGTAATCCACACCATAAACCCTAATCCCTATTTATTTTTTTGCTGTGAAGTGTGCGTTCGATAGTATGTGAGGTTGCAGACTACGAAGAAGTTTAACTGAAACACTTGCCAGCCACAGACTCTGATATGATGGGAAATGGGTAGATATATAGCCACACTCACTCCTGACAACCAATAAAATACCGCACATCAATAACTGAAAACCAATAAAATTTCTCACATTAATAGCTGACAACGAGTAGAATCCCTCACATCAATAACTGACAACCAAAAACATCTCACACAAAACCAATTGCCACTCTATACCTCGGGTGCGAGCGTGTTACAAGCAAAGGTGTACGAGTCTCTGTCTGTGAGGTTAAAGCACAGCAAGTGCACATCGGCCATCTGCAGTCCCATCTGACGGAAGTAGCTCCACTCCAGACCCATCCCCATGGTAACGTCCATGAGATTGAGGTTGACCTTGTGCCTATATATCAGTAAAATTTAAGGATAAGAGCAATGTTTGATCTCTGGCCCCACATAGACAGGGATATATATATATATATCATACATATATATATACCAATATATATAAATATATATTAATATA
>NW_014038449.1:6427-8627 GCF_001186125.1 Sphaeroforma arctica JP610 | reverse complement strand
ATTACGTTACAAACTACAAGTAACTTCAATATTGACCATCAGTTCCATTCAGATAGTCTTGAATTCCCACTTTCTGCCCAAGCCTTCACTAGTATATAGAATAAGTATACCAATAAAAATACACAAAATAACAGGTGGACTACCACAGTCCTGAACGTACTGTTCGGCGAGCGCCGTCTGTCTTGAATCTATGACAGGCGGGGCAAACACTTCAACATACACACGCAGTGTCTAACGAGCAACGACAAGTAAATACAAGAACGACCAGTACATGTTCAATTATATTTTTTTAGTGATTGTTTTCTTTTTTTAAAAAAACAAACAAAATCTAAAAAAAACCCCCCAATACAAAACAAAAGCTTAAATATTATTTATTTATTTGTCCGAGTGGGGACACTTTCGTTCTTGAGTCTCTTGGGTTTATCGATGAAAAGTTCGGTACCATTATCATTCAAATTTTGGACGCATGACAACTATTTTTGACAACCCAAGATTTGGAAACCCAAGGGTAGCACAAGACAGTTTTTATTAGCGTGAATGTATTGTAGCGTGACTTGGACCACGTACCTATGTATTCTCTATGGTATACTTAACCGCTACATGCTTTTTAATGGGATATAGAGATTGAGATAGTTATTTTGTACGTTTGGTTCGTATAGGTTAAATTCCGATGCGCTCTACATACAAGAGGCGTACATTATAAAGGCATCTGTGATTTAGGTGGACAATTCACGGATAAATACGCAGCTTTAGACCAAACTGCAACTGAGCTATATATGGTCGCATTCGCGTCTTGCTTCTAAAATACTATTTTAGTATTCGAGGTGTCTTTCTGCCGAGTACTCGAATGTTTCTCTTATCCTTAGTGTAGAATGTTTCATCGTCAGTCACATCCTTGTGTAGTGCTGTTGTCCCATATTAGCGCGCAGCTTCAGTCTCTGAGGTATAATCCGCGGCGAGGTGTATCGCAAATATCATACATACACACGGCTGCTAAACCACACGGATTGGCGCATGCATATGTAAATACGCCCATAAACACACACACACAAGGGCGTTTAGCGGCACGTATACACGTGTGCAAGTCATCAACTAGTTCACCAGCAGGCACGCAAACACAAGCATCTCAGTCTACGGTGGTTGAGAGCACACAATTACATTCCATCCAGCCACCAGAATCAGTTGCTGCAACAGGTGCATCGAGTAGTATACGTAACACAGCACCAATAAAACCTACACCATCATTCAATCCCGCGAGCGCACTACCAAACACTACAGCATTACCACCAAGTACTACATCGTTACCACCAAATACAATAGCAATACCACCAAATCCGCTCACCCCTCGCAAGGTTTTCAGTAAGAATAACCCAATCCATACACTGCGAGACACGCTCAAGAGTGGGCATCCAAGGTATCCTCTCACCTCAAGGCCACCATTCAACACGCGACCGAAGCCGCACTTCAAGAGCGAGGGGCCTACTTCAAGTACCACATACAATAGCAGGCAAGTGCAAGAGCGGTACAATCACCCCGGTCGAAACGGGTCCCGCTACACCCTCGAGCGGAATACCTACCAAAGATCGCTGGATACTAAGGATAAGAATCAGTACAAGACACAGCAGTCTGATCTGGCGGTGGGCGTACAGATTGGAGAGGCAGATAGCATGAGTAGGAAACGATCGCGGGTCGAAAGCTCTGTGTCGCTGAGTGATAGCGATTCACGCGACGAGGATGGATTCATTGGAGTGCCTGATGAATTGTTAGCGGACGAGGAGAATGAAGCACGACTGCAATATCAACGACAGAAAGAGGATGAAGTGTACGTGGTTTATTTATATTGTGTGGTCGTTTGGGTAGGTAGATTCAGGGGGGGTTTTGTGTGTGTGCTCGATTGAGTGAGATGTGCTGTCGTTTTGTAGGTCTGTCGCTCTCTCATTATATAGACATATATATATTCGTATGTGCACACACACACACAAACACACACACACACACACACACACAACACACACACACACACACACACTACACACACACACACACACACACACACACACACACACACACACACACACACACACACACACACACACACACACACTACACTATAATACTACTATATACATACTACTACACACACACACACACACACACACACACACACACACACACACACACACACACACACACATATATA
>NW_014038449.1:0-6407 GCF_001186125.1 Sphaeroforma arctica JP610 | reverse complement strand
CATACATAGACACACACACACACACACACATGTATATCTTTATATATATACATACACACCCACCCACCCGCACACACACCCACTCTCACAATCACATACATACACACACTCACACACACACACACATACACACACACATACACACATATACACACACATACATACATACACATACACACACACACACACACATGCATGCACACACACACACACACACACACACACACATATATATATATATCTATGATTATCGCCATACAGGAGAGAAAGGAGGCAAATGGATCGTCTGTATGACGAGTCGCGCAAGAATTTCCTGAAAAACATCAAGACCCCATGGAAACGGGGGGACTACAGCCAGGATGTTATGATCAGGTAGGCATGGGCTTGGATGGCATGTTTCTTTTGTTGTTGAACAGGCCGAATCAATGCAGACCTACCTTCTAATGATAAATTTATGTTTGCAGTTTTGTATTGTTATCTTATTGTCGTGCGGCGAGTATAGCTTACCCAAAGCGTGGTGGAGTATGGCGCACGTCTGCCGCTGTCCGGTTACATCGTAGTCTGCATACACCCTTTTAAACCACCTGAATAAGGAAGCGCGGTCAATTTTTCTTTTCAAGGCACTGACATATCCCAATTGGATGCAGGTTAGGCAACTGATCTCATATGTGCATATGTACCATCTGTTGCGCCTGCCTTATCCTCTCTATCAGTTTACACCAAGAAGTGCTGGACTTTGTGGAATACTGCCAGCCCACCGCCTCAGAACATCACGAGCGCTTAGAAATCATCAAGAAACTGCGGAGACTGATCACAAGTATCTGGCCTAAAGCAAGGGTATGTGTGTAGACCGATGTATATCACTGTGTAGTTCGCCTACAAGGCTGAAAGGGGTACTACTTCTTAGTCGATAGTTTTGGCTTTGGGGTGCATATACACATACATTTCCGTACATTTGGTACATACCTATATACATCACTATAAAAACGAGGAGCAGGCGAATCGTGCTGAGAATATTTAGGGTGCCTACCGGACTTGGTTGGGGGAGATTCACATCTTGACACACGTTTAAGACAAATTTGACACCATTTTTATATCGTTAGGTTTGAGACAATATCCGTCCACATTCAAGTCTCACTGTGGTGTCAAGTGGGGTGGCGTGTGCGTATGATTCAGACGTTCGTGTGTTTGGTATCAGTGTAGAATGTTTTGTAGCGATGAGTTGCAAGTGCACGTGTGTGTAGTATCAGTGCAGCAACACCTAACCCCCAGAACCCAAAACAAGTGCACAATGGTTTAGTATGACGTTGCCCACTTTGATCGAGCAATCCTATTGCGTCTGGCTCGGTATCATCTCTGGGTCTGTGAACAGTGGCGCCCGCCTTTGCACTCAGTGTTAACAGTCGTACATAACTGATATTGTTTGAGGGTATAGGGGTTAGGGTTTCGGGTATAGATTCCGGTGCTGATCGCATCAGCGTACCTGAGCTCTGCCATGCCCAATCCCTGCCATTAGAACCCCACAGATGGTTCAGCATAGATATCGACAGAGTAGAATAGTTTCGTATATATAAATTCAACTAAACATATCAGCATCTGAGAGTATGTTTTTATATTAGCATCTGAGAGTATGTTTGTATATTAGCATCTGAGATTATGTTTTTAAATTAGCATCTGAGAATATGTTTTCAGTTATATATATTCCGCTGCACCTATCAGCATATGAGAGCGGGTTCATACATAAAAATTCAGCCTCATATTATCGGCGTATGCGAGATGGTTAATATATTCGCTCAACCTCACCTGGCACTTACAGTTAGAGGTCTTCGGAAGTTTCGGCACGGGACTGTACACCCCTACGAGCGATATTGACTGTGTAATATTCGGTGAGTGGAGTCCCCACGCCTCAAAGAAAGGTCAGCAGGTGTTCACCCTGGCCAACAAACTGCAGCATCAGACCCTGCTGCCCGTCAAGAACCTCCAAAAGGTGTGTATGTATCTATGTATATGTAGGTTATTTATTTATATATGTATAATGCCAGATAGTACCCTATATATCGCACGGACATACACTTTTTTTCTAATATCTGTGTTAAACTATTTAGTTGGTTGATTGTATAGTTAAGCTCACTTCTCACATTGTTCGTGTGTAGATAGATGTTCGGTCCTACTCTCTTAATCTTCTCGGTCTGTGCATTGGTAGCCCATTATCTCATAGCTAGCTCTCTTTTCTTATTTACCCTGTGTGCAATTTTATTTTACTCATCTAATATGCATACCCAAGCGCCTCCCTCCACTCGTGCGTGTCAATTCACAACATTCCTTGTCTCTTGTCTGGGCTCATTCACACCAGATTGCGCATGCACGTGTGCCGATAGTGAAGTTCGAAGACGAGCACTCGGGCGTAGCCATCGATATCTCCTTCAATCAAGACGGGGGTGTGCATACGGTGCAACTCGTCAACAACTACATACGACAGTATCCATGTCTCGCCCCAATGGTGGTTCTACTGAAACACTTTCTTGCGCAAAGGAAACTTAATGAACCTGTGAATGGCGGTGTAGGATCGTATTCGTTGACCATCATGGTGCTGAGTTTCCTGCAGATGCATCCTGGTAAGGCTTTCCGAGTGGTGGGTCTTTTGGGTTTGTCATACCGAGTTAGAAACCTGGTTTGTAGTTTTAGGTGGACTTAATCGGGTTATATTCTTGTATTGGGTAATCAAACGCAGTTTACTCATGACAGTCTTGGTTTGATGTTCTAGATGGGCATGACTTGGTTTTGCTATGTGTATTCAAATGGCGGCTGCTTGTTATGTCCCGATATGTTTACCGAATGGGCGTGCTTAGTTATTTCCTGGTATGATTTATTAGACGGATTCAAGTTTGATTATAATCTGGTACGTGTTCCCAAATGTATTTTGCTTGATTTTATCCTGGGGGTTGCTTCTGAATGGACTCATCCTGGCGGGATCCTGGTGTGTGTGTTGGAAAGCAATTTGTTTGGTTTTATCCTGATCGTGTTTCTAAGTGCACTTACCTTTCTATCATCCTGGGATGTGCTTCCAATACACTTCGTGGTTACATTTCGTTCTCCGTGTTCGTATTTGCACTTTCATTTGGTTGTATGCTGGTATATTGCCGAACGTTACGTGCGAATGTCTTACGGATGCACGAGCGCTCACTTGAGATACAACGCACAAAGTGTCCGTCCCAAATCAAACGTCTACGTAGGTATCTTGGGTTAAACTGCATAGTGTTTAGGTTTCACCTAAAGTATCCAAGTGGACTGTCAGTCATGAGTTTGTTTGTACGGCAGTTATAGTTATAGTGCAGTTAGTGCACAATCTTAAACTATACTCTAACCGTTTTGAGCATGTTTGGGGATGGGATGGGATGGGTTTTTTTTTGCATCTGCCTTGGCGGTATACACGCCAGAGTGAGCCTTAATTATGACCAAAAGTCTTGAAGTCTTGATACTGACTACAACTAATAGGACGGGACTAACTTTCGTCTCTGGTTGGCGTGCCTTACGTTTGCTGTATGCAGGAATCAAAGTGCAGGCAGATACAATAAACTACAACCTAGGCGTGTTGCTGATCGACTTCTTCGAGCTGTACGGCTTTGCATTTAACTGGAGGGAACTGGGCATCTCTGTGAGGGGCTCGGGAGCCTATTTCGCCAGAGACAAAGCACATACAACTTTCCAAGTAAAAAAGGGCCAGGTATTTAATGACAGTTTGCACAGGTCATTTTCAGGTGGATTGGTTTAGGGGATGGTTGTTTTGGGGTGTGTTGTTTCTAGAGCTTCATGAGCCAAAAACCAGGAAATGAGAAGTGAGTTTCTCACCCGTCACTTTATACAGACTGGGTTGGGTTTGTTTGTTGTGCTTTGTTTTGGTTGTAGGGGGTTTTGCGCTCAATACACCACGTTAAATCGATATCAATTACACAGGGATCACCATGTTCAGATCAATTGATAATACTAACATGTACATATCAATTAACCATACTAATATGTACATATCAATTAACCATACTAACATGTGCATATCAATTAACCATACTAACATGTGCATATCAATTAACCATGCTAACACGTACATATTAAATAACCATACTAACATGTGCATATCAATTAGCCATACTATCATGTACGTATTAATTAACCATACTAACATGTGCATATCAATTAACCATACTAACATGTGCATATCAATTAAACATACTATCATGTCACATCAATTAACCATACTAACATGTACATATCCATTCCATACTATCATGTACATATCAATTAGCCATACTATCATGTACATATTAATTAACCATACTAACATGTGCAGATCAATTAACCATACTAACATGTTTATATCAATTAACCATACTAACATGCACATATCAATTAACCATACTATCATGTACATATCAATTAACCATACTAATATGTACATATTAATTAACCATACTATAGTACATATCAATTAACCATACTAGCATGTACATATCAATTAACCATACTAACATGTACATATCAATTAGCCATACTATCACGTACATATTAAATAACCATACTAACATGTGCATATCAATTAGCCATACTATCATGTACGTATTAATTAACCATACTAACATGTGTATATCAATTAACCATACTAGCATGTACATATCATTTTGCCATACTATCATGTACATATTAATTAACCATACTGACACGTGTATATCAATTAACCATATTAACATGTACATATCAATTAACCATACTAACATGTCCATATCAATTAACCATTCTAACATGTCCATATCAATTATCCATGCTAGCAAGTACATATCAATTAACCATACTAACATGTACATATCAATTAAACATACTAACGTGTACATATCAATTAAACATACTAACAAGTACATATCAATTAACCATACTAACATGAACATATCAATTAACCATACGAACATGTACAGATCAATTAACGATACTAACATGTACATACCCGTTTTCATTAGGCTCGGGGCGGACAACCTAACATGGCCATCGAGGACCCACAGCAGGTTGGCAACAACGTTGGTGCGGCATCCAGGCGGTTCTGTGACGTACAGGTTGCTTTCCAACAGGCGCACAGGACACTGAACGCCTATATAATGAATGTAAGTTTGAAGTGTCATCGCTTCTTCTTCGTTTTCTTAAAGCACTGTAGTCTCTGAGCGGACAGAGTGCCTATAGAAGGAGTGCACGTTTGAAGCACGAGCATTGCTGCGGCCGTTTGGGGCGGTTAACGCATTGAGTGAGGTACACTGTTTGTGTGACACGTATGGACAATGGTCTGCAATAATGATCAAATGCGACCTGCTAGATGGTCATTCCGTTCAATTTTGCTGTAGACGCGTACCTATATGCCCATAGGAAAACGCTCGCATGCACTTTCGTTAGATTGTTGAAGGTGTAGCTACATATCAAGCCTACTGTATATGTGTATTGACGTATCCGTATGCATGTATGAGAGATTCATAGGCCCTGATCACTGCCTATATTGGGTGTATTCCATATGGTGAATATATGGATATCGAGGATCTGTAGTCTCTCTAAGAAGTGGATGCCGTGAATTGAATGTACACGACTATTTTAGTAGGTTAAGGTCTTCAGCCTTTGCTATACCGTGCAAAAAATGCGCAGTTCTCAGCCGCGCTATCTCACATATATATTATCAAACCACGCGCATATATATATATATATGTATATATTCAAACCACACATGTATATTTTCAAACCACACCTATGTAATATTAAACCACACGCATAACCACATATATACTATTTTATAGGCCAATTTTACCTCATTATAGAGAATGTACACGCGCATGTCCTAAGTGTATCTTGCAGAAAAACACGCCGTTCCCAAGCGCACTATTACACGCATATAAATATCCACATGAATAAATATCCGTATAAGCTAGCCTTGCCTCACACTAGAGAATACGCGGGTACTCATGAGCCCTTGGTCTACCTACACACATATAATATCAAACCATCCACATGAATAAGTATCCTTATTAGCTAACCTTGCCTCACAATAGAGGATATACGGGTACTCATTTGCCCTTGGTCTACCTACACACATATAATATCAAACCATCCACATGAATAAGTATCCTTATAAGCTAACCTTGCCTGACATTAGAGAATACACGGATACTCTTATGGCCCTGGTCTACCCTACAGGAGAACGCACCATTCTCAACGGCCCTGTCATCGGTGATTGAGGTGGATGAAAAGTTCAAGGCACTTCGCGACCGTGCCACCCACCGCAACAAACATATAGCTCATAGTTTCAGAGGCTCGCCAGCGGACGCTTCACCGTTCATACAAGTGTGGAGACAACAATCACAACAGGTTAGTGTTATATATAT
>NW_014038450.1:0-8635 GCF_001186125.1 Sphaeroforma arctica JP610 | reverse complement strand
GCACTTTTTTAGTCTGTTGGGCTTACTTTTAAAAGTAAAATGTATAATATTATATTTCTGTACGTCAGCGAACATAATCACGTGCGGAACTATTGTCTACTTACTTAATTGTAAGGTATATACCAGTTATTGCCTGTGCGTTCGTATCCATGTACTAAAATAAACCGGATAAAGTATACGAGTTCGCATAGTTTTTTTTCTTTGCCTCTCATACATCTACATCCTTTCCCCCGCATTTCAGCTCCTGAGTTCCGATTGGACAGTAGCATGACATGATAGTGTCTTATCACTGCCTGGTAGGCTCGTGTTTTCCGTTGTATGTGGGCCAATGTTGTAGTATTGATTGTCGAGATAAGAAAGTCAAACTCGGTGTCGAATACAGCATCCCTTGAATTGGGATGCATTATCATTATCATCTCAGTAACATTGAGGGTCACAAATATTTAATATTATTTTCCTGGGATATCGTTCACATCACAAATAAGCCTAAGAGTCAGTTTATTTTGTGAGTGGGACTACGGGGGAACTCGACATCAGACCTGCATTATCTGTTCTAGTAGTCTTATATATGCTGTCAGTCTGCAACGACCAGTAGTCTTAACTAGACAAACACTATTACATAATTGGCTTCGAGATATTGTAAGAAACTTGCAAATTGCAATGATGGATGCAAAATCAGCTTTAAACATGCTGATCTGAGACCACACTCCACCCACAACAGTAAACGCAAGTATTTATTTTCTTGTATAAGTATGAATTAATATTTTCTTTCTTTTCAACCCCGTAGGGGTTATAATGGTTGTGCGAGGCGTGTGAGTCATGGATTTCAAAATGGGAAAATAAAAATATATCCAGGGGTGGGAATTAGTGTTTGGTAAAAAAGAGTGTAAGCCAATAAAAATATCACGCTTAGTCGGAACCAATCAAAATTAATCTTAAGAAAGACCAATAAGAGCTAATCTTTATAAATGTTTTGGCGCCACTTTAATATTTGGGTACCACCTCTCCACCAGTGTAGAGTCACTATATAATATTTGTGTGCCACCAGACCCAGTGTAATACACTCTTTGCAATTTTGAGTGTACCATACCTTCAGCAAACATATGTATATACAGAGTGTGTACTTAGAACGGCATAAACAATAGCTGTAGTATATATATTTAATTATTTGGATGCCACATCAAGCATTGATTCGAAGTCATCATCCTGAAAATATCATCGATCGCTTGGTTTGCGCTCTCGATCACATTGACTTCATTCACACACATATTGAGTACTGCTTGTTTGGATGTGGTGTGTGTGTGTGTGTGTGTGTGGTCCATGACAGTGTAGTAGACATATATTATGTATCGGAGAGTATGATTTTATTGTATAGGGCTGTAAGTGTTTGATTTTGGGTAAGAGAGTTCGATTGACCGGGTAAAATTTATGACGAAGATTTAAAAATAACTAATCCGACAATTCTTCCGAGCCGTGCTCGTCCCCGCTGCGGGGTAGTCTATGTTGTGTTATTTTATAGGAAAAAACGCTATAGCCTTCTGTTTGTTTTTAGAAGGCTAAATATGTACATACGTATGGTATCTACATAAATATTTTTAAAATAATAGGAGACAAAAGTACCAATTTAGAGAGCCAGTCCTGATAGCAAGTTTATTTCTATGTATTTACATAAGCTTTGCATGTGTCTATGTTGCCCGCGTGTCATCCCTCTTTTAATAGCGAATACATCTGAATTCTGAGTATATACTAGGGGGGAATAGTACGGATATGAGAGCGAATGTCATGTCATCCGTCTGGTAATATCTTTATTACCTTTGTGACGAAGTCGTGTAGGTGTCAGATGGAGAAACAGGAGAGTTTCATTTTCATACTCTTTCCCACACACTCTAGACTCTAGAGAGAGAGTGTCGCTAGTTGCTTCTACACAAAAAAATGAGTCAGATATACAACGGTCACCTCTATAATAAAATAGAGTACTATATTTTTGAATTTCGAGGTCAAGTTTGGAATGCATGATGTTGATGTAATGATAAAATTGATAAATAAGCATTGAACAGTTTATGGATGCCAATAGTACTCTGATGAACCCTTGAGTGCGATCATTTAACTAGAATCTATACCATACTCTTTCAAAAAAATATATTTATACAGCAATGGAATAACTATCGGGAATTCGGCGTATCAAAAACGACTTCAGGAAAAGACAAGTGCTAATAATTTTAAAAACGGAATCCAAAGCCATATAGAGAAAAAACTAAATTTTGTGTGTCTATATACACGAGCAGGTGTAATAATAAGTTTACTGTAGCGCTCATATTCTGACCCTCGGTCCCTCTACCGTATACCCTCTACGGCTACAGGTCAGTGGTCACAGGATAGTTATGATAAACATTGGGTATGATTACTATATTAGTCTCCATATTGCTCCACAAGTATAAATCGCTGCCGATCGATCCTTTCTCTTCGACTAAAAGCTGACAATTTTGTAATATGGCACAAGGGACCGACTCATCCACTGCAGTCCGTATGAGTGCTTGAGCTATGACCCTATCAACCGGTCGTCGACTCGTGTCAGTGTGTCATGTGTACTAACAAGCGGTCAGCACATTGTAAGGAGTGAAAACATGTGTAAGGCAGATCAATTTGCTACATGTTTGCTGTTTTTAAAAATTCTAGAAATACTATTCAGAAAACAAAGATAAAGTCAGTTGTATCTATTACATTCTCGAGAGGAGACCAGGAGATAGGCCAGTGGCCACTGTGGCACTGAATAATGAATACATTCATACTATTTACTCGAGAGAGAGTATAGAGTACAGAGCATATACTGTCTACCAGCCGTATTTTTTATATTTTTATTGCTAGTGGAGAGGCGGAGAGGCCAGAGGGTCATGAATATGATAGACTATAGATAAGCTGAGAACTACTATTTTCATATGTTTAGAATATTTACAGACAAGTGACAACTGCAGAGTCCAGACTCCAGACTGCAGTCTGCAATTAGGCACAGGCCACAGGGCAGTGAGGGCACATTGCCACAGACTCTATCTCTCTCTCTCTCTCTCTCTCTCTCTCTAATTCTCTCTCCCTGTGTGTGCCTGTGAGATAGTGAGATAGATTCATATAGTATTATTTACAATTTTGTCGATTTATCCCTAATCCTTATACTTTGACGTTTTTGTGCAGACATGCTTTTGTTTTTAATATCGGATTGTCAGATTTGTGTGCCTTCCTCAGAATTCGTCATTTGAATTCCGTATTAAGAGGTACGCAATGAGCATGGTTGCCATACAACTACCAAGTAGCAAACGGTTTAAGCCGAAAAAGCCAAAAGAGTGAAACACATCATTCTGATTCAAATTCCATTCTTATGGCCAATCATAAAAGAATATTTATTTGGGAAATCACGAATTTTTGCCACAAATACGGAAATAGCTCTAACGACAAACACAAGAAGTCACAAATCGCCCTTTGGTATCGAAAACTGATGACAAAATGGCTTATCTGATCAAATTTCAACCAATGGAAATCAAACAAAAAATTGGGAGTTAGTAGACATACAGTATTATAGGACCAGGGCCAGCCTGTCCGGGTCGAGAGACGCCAGCAGGGCCTAAACATAATTACGTAACAACTCAAGAGTAAAAAAAGGCACCGAAATACACCGCTACAGCTGAGACTTGAGAGCCTGAGAGCACGGCCCTCTGGATTAGGGTCGCGAGCAGAAATCTGGTTTCTTCCCACGAATCGTAAATGTAGCAGAGACGCTATGATCGTGTTGAACTGCTGACTGCTGAGACGCCTGAGAGTCTAAGTCAGGGAGCCTGTTGAGCCAGTTGAGACTTAAGGCTTGTGAGCCTGTCTGAACTCAGAACTAGAACTCAAACTCTGAAGTCTAAAGTCTGAGAGAGGCCTTTTTTTTAAATAAAACAAACAAAGTAATCAGTGGAGTTTGGACATAATGTACTCTGTTTTGTTTAAAAAAAATCAATACTGTATAATATGTACTCTAAATTTGGGAAACTTTTCCCAGAGTCCAAGACTCCAAGGGACTCCCGACTCCCAAGACTCACAAGTTCTATGTTCTCAACACAACAACTATAACTTAGGACAAAATTGACCAATCAGATATATTTATCACTGATATTCTGGGCCCGGGGCCTGGTCACCCTGCTTGGGGTGGGCATGGCTGGGTCTGTGCTAACTGCTAAATACCACTAAATATTTACATAGTAGTAGAGAGAGTGACTGATTACTATACAAAAAAAAATACTACATAATAGTTCACTATAAATATTTAAATTTAAAAAAAAACAAATAAATAATCAAAAAATAATTACAACAGTGTTTATTTGATAATAAAACCAAATAATCTGCTACTCCTATCATGTGACTATTTATTGGATTTTTATATTTTTCTCTAGAAAAACATATGATACGAAAAAATAGTATTTTAGAATGGTCAAGATTTGAGTTCATAAATATTTATATTTATTTATGTTTTCTGTTTTTAGGCGCGTCTTTATAGCCAAACAGACGCAGACATAGTTTTAAAAAATCACGCACACACACACAAATTTTTTAAAGGGGAGAGAGGAGAGAAAATATTTTTCTGTACCCCTGCTGCTGACGGCCTGTCAGTGATTAAAATACTGACGCCGGACTATTTTATTCGGTAAATATGATAAATTTAAAAAAACAACTGTACACTACACGGGATTTATTTATGATTCTTCTATCGCGTCGATAGCACCGCGCTCAGCGCTGCAGAAAAAACTACTCGCTTGAAGATTCATAAAATGATTTTCAACACAAGTAAAACGCACGATGAACAACCTCTCACGGGCTCACCCGTGCGGCGTGTGGTAATTGGTAAACACCCTTGTCACCATTGTCATCGGTCGTGTCCCTTATACGTTTTTAATATTCTTGCAAAAGTTTTCTGAAATAGATTAGCTGACTAAGCGACGCGGATTTTTATATTTAAGTAAGGCAATAGCGTTGACTTATGTCATTCACACACAGAGAACAAAACATTCGGTAGTGTTGATTTTAAAAAAACATCCAAAATGTCAGACCCCTCAGCCGAAGCGATCTTCACCGCAGGATACGATGGAGCGTCCATAGCTTGGATATTGACAGCCACGGCGTTGGTCTTTATGATGACGTTCGGACTAGCGTTCTTCTACGGATCATTGTGCCGTGACAAACACATTATCGACACACTCACAAAGACGTGTGTTGTAATAGGTCTAATTACGATACAATGGGTACTGTTCGGTTTCTCTTTAGCATTTGGTGGCGACGGAGTGTTCTACGGTAACTTCGACTACGCAGCACTTGTAGATGTCCCTACCCAGGATCTTCTCTTCGTTGGCTTCCAATTGTCCTTCGCTATTATCACCGCCGCACTTATCACCGGCGCTGTTGTTGGTCGCATGAAGGCCGAGTCCTTCCTGATCTTCATATTCCTGTGGACCACTCTAGTGTATGACCCCGTCTGCCATTGGGTATGGGGCAATGGAGGATTTGTCCACTCTATCGGAGACATCGCAGGTAACAGTGAAGGAGGAGGTTCTCTTGATTTTGCCGGTGGTTCTGTAGTCCACATTTCATCGGGTGTGTCAGCACTTGCCTGTGCTTTAGTTTTAGGCAAGCGTCACAAGGAAGATCGCGATGAGGCCCCAGTTAAACTCACGCTCAACCTTCTTGGAGCTACTATGTTGTGGATCGGATGGATGGGCTTCAACGGAGGTTCATCTCTGGCAGCCGATTCGGTCGCTGCTTTGGCACTACTGAACACTCAGGTCTGTGCAGGAACTTCGATGTTCACATGGGCTATAATTGATCTTGTATTGAAGAAAAAGGTCGACTTAGAAGGTGCTTTGTACGGTGGAGTATGTGGTCTTGTTGTTATCACACCCGCCGCAGGGTTTGTCATTCCAGGGTATGCTCTGCTCATGGGCATCTACGGTTCTGCAATTTCCTATCTTGTACTCTGGGCGTGGATGAAGTACGCACACTTGTCTTGGGTCGATGATTCACTGTACGTATTCTGCTCACACGGGGTTGGTGGTATGATCGGTGCCTTCTCGACTGGACTTTTCGCAACGACAACTGTTAACGATTGGGGTGCGGATGGTGCCTTCTACGGGCGCCCCATCCAACTGGCATACCAGGTCTTCGATATTGTTGTGGTTGCCGCATGGGCCTTCACAGTAACCGTCATCCTAATGCTGGGTCTTAAATATACCATTGGCATCCGTGCCGAGTATCAGCCTGAGATGTCTCCCGATGAAATGTCAAAGCTTGGTCTCAGTAACCCAGGCGCCTTCGAAGGGTCGCTTGTATTACCCGGACCTCCCCTTATGAGTGAAAAGAAGGAAACAGCAGTCGATGTTGTAACCGACTCGCATGATGTCAATTCCGGGTCCAGACAAGACAAAGATAGAGAGAGCTCTGTGGTATGTTAGACATACTATACAAGGACGCCTGGTGTGCTCGTGTACACAAGGTGTATGTATACATAAGCGACCGTGTATTACGGTCGTATATGAACGGTGATTATAGCATAGGCATCGCGGGTTGAGAGCGTATGAGTGTATATAAAGAATCTGTGAGTAATACAATCTGCCGAGCGCGAGAAATAACCCAAGGTTGAGGATAGACCCCGTTCCTATCCCCACCCTTATGCGGCGTGATGATCGGCTTCCACCGATTGGTCGTCATGTGCAGGACTGAATAATAAGGTATCAATAAAACTTGACTGAAAATAATCTATTCGAGACAATCGGGTTTCTTTCTTGTGTTGTGTGAGGTCCGTCTGTGTATTCCTATACGTACTATTGACTCATTTCGTTCCTATTATTCTGTTGCTCACACCATCCAGAACTGAAAGCACTGTGGCGAAACTATCACAATCACACCTCCGAACCTGTATGTATCGGTTTGGCAAACATAGACATTCCGAACACCTACGCTGCTGTTGACTCAGTAGACTCGTAGTATATCGCATCGTATCTAACTTCACACAGGTCAGCACGGTGCTCGGCGCGTTGGGCCAGACATGCCCCCTGTGGGCAGCAGAATGCACTTTCTCCACTAGGTTACTGTGCACTTTCTCCACCATGTTGCTATGCACTCACTTCAATCATCCGAGTCCCTGTATTCCAAGTAGCTTGTTGATTCGTAGATCAACGGCGTACCAGCAATTCGCCTGTGGCAGTGCATGATAGTGGGGGGGGGGGTTAGTCTACGATTGCCGGGTGGACAACTTTTCCTCGCTACGCGGGACAGATAGGAGAGACATGCGGTCCCTCGCGAGTAGTGGCGTCTTCATGTCGCGACGGCCATATCCCGAAGGTGTGTTCTCACGTAGAAATGCTATAATGTGTTGTTTTGTGTGATCTCATGTAGATTACAATGTGTTGTTTTGTGATTTCTCACGTAGAAGTGCTATGATGTGTTGTTTTGTATGTTCTCACGTAGAAGTGCTATAATGTGTTGTTTTGTGTGTCTATCAGTTTAGTCGCATTGTGCGTGCCATACAATGTCGGTGTGGCTGTTATGTTCTTTTATTGATGCTTAGTATGTCTGATAATAGCAGGTGTGGCTGTTTTATTATTATTTTTGATGCTTACTATGTCTTATAATAGCAAGTGTGGCTGATATGTTTATTATTACTATTGATACTTAGTATGTCCTATAATATCAGGGCTCGCGCATGGCCCTTCTAGTCGTTGCGAACTGTGACGCACGGATGTAGTCGCACCAGACAACGCAGCATCTCCATACAACAGTATTACAAAGCTTAAACACTCGCAATTGGGCTGAGCCATCCGGTATCATAACCGTTTTATCCGTGGCTTTTCATATCCCCTGTGACTACAGGCTGTTCTCCTTCCTCTGGCGAAGTGTTTGCTCTGCGCTGTTACTAACCTCACAAAGCAAGGTGTGCCAGCGCTATTAAGTCCCCATTCCGAATGCCTTATCAGTGAAGTGCAACGTTCCTTTGATTTCGTATCACATGTCAGAAGCTCTTTAGCGCGTGTCGTTTTTAGGGTTTTAGGGTTTAGTGATATCTCTGGTTTCTAAGTTGGCGTGTCGCGAGCATGTGCATGTGCACACACGCGTCATCCTTGTTATTGTAGTGGCTATCCATGGGGTTTGACAGCCCCTTGATATACGTTGGTATGACACTTACGAGGACGGACACCAGTACGCCTGACGCTCCGCCTTTGAACGAATGTTCATGGAAAGTTAACACTTCTCCGCTTGTGAAAGGGATGGTACACTCGTACACCTAAAGGGATAGTACACTCCATTTACATTGGCGCAGTCGTGAGGTCGGGCAGGTACGGTCCCTTTCCAGTGACTGTCAGTGCAATGTGATCTCTTTCATTTTATACCAGTGGGTATACCACGAGAAGGGAGAAGCGGCGCACCCACACACTTTATAACTAATGTCTGGTTCTGAGTTTTATAACTAGTGTCTGGCTCTAATTTTCATATCTAATGTCTGGTTCTGAGTGTGTGCGTGTGAGAACGGCTATCACACACAGTCTCCCATGTCTATAGGCTCAGGGTTTAGGATTTAGGGTTTATACCCCACAAAGCCCCCCATGTCCATGGGCTC
>NW_014038451.1:0-8653 GCF_001186125.1 Sphaeroforma arctica JP610 | reverse complement strand
TTTCCATATATACATATATATATTGAATCTGTGAAAGCTGCATACCTTGTTCTCGCCGATCATGTCATGGTGCATACTGTATAAGGCTTGGATAAGCTGGGATCTGAAGTCGTTCATAATGCTGTCATGTTTGCCGCCGAAGATTGTGTTGTGTGATGTAATAGAACTATGAATTTGGTCGTCGCCAGTCTCGTCACGACTATGTGTCAGACAAAAAAGGCTAAAACAAATCAAATACGTCTATAAAGTAATTATGTTGATATTATGGTCATATGGTCTGTGTTGTTTACTGGAGTCTGAACTCTGATGACTGATCGTTTTTTTTAAACGTTGAAGTGTTTATATTCAGGTTTCAGCCAATAAATCCACTCAGTTGTTTTTAGTTCTTTTTTAGTTTTTACTATAGCTTGTTTAAAAATTTAACGTAAACGCTTTTGTCGCTATGATATATCAGTTTTTTAACGGGAAACGACTTGAGCTTGGGGCCTTATGTAGGAGGGGCTTTTATTATTAGGACTATTTACTGTAGCACCACAAATGTAGCTAAATATTTATCTTTGTTTGAAATTATCAACTCAGGGGTTTTTTTATAAAAAGCAAAACAATGCATTCTAAACTCTGGTGAAGTGGCGACTGCTGGTGGGGTTAGGCGAATCGCCTCTATGAAGTGCTCACTCAGTCATCAGACACAACCTAAATAAATAATAAATAAATAAATAAATAAGTGACAGTCACTCAGTCAGACTGCACTCTGGCCACTGGCCAGTGGCTGACCACTGCTCACAGACTCACTCTGACTCTGACTCAGTGCTCAGTGCTCACTCCTCTCTCTCTACCACATAGGTAGAGAGTATGTATTTGTTTTGTTTTTTAATCAAATCAATCAAAAAAGAATGAAAAAAAATATTCTCTATTTATTTACTCTGATGAAGTCTGGGGATTTTGAGATCCTGACAGCTACCCTCTGCGACTCTGTTAATCTGACAATCTGACAATCAGACGGTCTGAACTCTGACGAAGTCTCAAGAGTCTATGGGCGGTGGCCACTGGCCAAGTCTCTCTGTTCGTCTGTCCTTCTCAATGACCAGTTGTGGACTGGTGGGGAAGGGACCAGTGAGGGGGACCGGGTGTCTGGGTCCAGTTAATAGGGCAATGGTGTCCTCGTTTTTTGTTTTGTTTTGAAAATATACTAAATATTATATATAAAAAACCAATGATACCACTTAAGTGACGTAACCACGACCACTGAATCACTGATACGGTCACCTACTCTATTAAAAAATTATAAAGAGTAAATAAATATATAAAACAATAGAGAGGTTGAACTGAGGCCCTGACTCCGACCCTGCTGAGCCCTGAAGCCCTGAAGTTCTGAATCCCCCAGTTTTGGTTACATTGGTTTTCTTTTTAGTTTTATAAAAAGAAATACATTTTAATTCCTGATCATATCTGATGTCGGTCAGACGGTCACCGCCAAAACCGGCTGAATTTAATCAGAATCACATGCACAGTTTTACAACAACAAATACAAATATCTGTATGAATCTTTCCTCAAATAAATATCCATTCGTATTCAGTTCCTTAAACATACACTACCTATCAACGACAGGTACATAGCAGATATACACAAATACAAGCAATCATGGGCACTTTTGACAATGTCGAGCAGGCTCCTCCAGACGCCATCTTCGCAGTGCTGAACGCTTTTAAGGCAGACACAGACTCGCGAAAGATTAACCTCAGTGTGGGTGCGTATAGAACCGATGAGGGCACGCCATGGGTATTGCCTACAGTCGCAAAGGTGGGTAACTATGCGGCGCAGGCACGATTCAATATTTAGTCCTTACTTATGTTAAAATATTACTGGTGTGGATATATTGCGGTAGTGTATGCGCCCAACGTAGCACGAAAGCGCAAAACACTGACTTCGTGTGATGCGGCGCGGACAAGTTACAAAATATTGAGGTGGAACTCACTTGTTACGCTCCGGAGTCGAGTATTTATCGTGTAAAGTGCTGTGCTGTTAGTCGCGCGGAGACTATGTGTTTTCAAGTACACTGGCCATCTGAACCTGCTGAGTAGCTTTACTCGTCCTCTGTATCTGGGTTTGGTAAACCGATAGTATCGTGTATGTGATATAAACCCGATGTGCTTATTCCGCCTTACTTATAACAGGCTACTTACTTCTCCTTTATTTTTACACACCGGTTGACGAGATCCTCTGTTATGTTTAATCCAAACCAGATGTGCGTAACCCACTGACTTGCGCGTATTAAACTATTTGCTTCGATTGCTCTGTTCACGCACAGGTTGAAGGAACACTCAAGAATGTGAACCACGAGTATCTGCCTATTGATGGTAACCCCGTGTACAACGCTGGTATGCGCGACCTCGCCCTGGTATGTAAGCTCACGATATGTTTGTATGTACATTGAGACTATTTTTTTTCAAATCGTGTTATTCTTGTTTTGGGTATGTGATTGTCTCATACATTCAGGCGGCCTGAAAATAGCCTGAGGGCGTATGTCTGCGCCTGAATATATCCAAATTATATTTGAACACATACGCATGCACATGCTCATAAGCGTATAACATCGATAACCACTGTTAATTAGGGCAAGGACTCGATAGCAATCAAAGAGGAACGTACTTGTGCCGTGCAAATGCTCAGTGGCACCGGCGCGTTGCGCATTGCCGCCGAGTTCATCTCCAAGTTCCACCAATCGAAGACTATACTTGTATCGACACCTACGTGGGGTGAGTCAAAAGTGTGTCAAGTATTTTAGTTGTGTTGTGAATGTAGCAGTTGCGATGATTATATCGCCAGTTAATACAACCCATTCCCTGGTGTCACTGTAGATCGTGTTTACGCTCCTGTAGTCTATGTCGGACCTTTTGTTTTATGGGACAATCGTTTGTATATTCCCAGCAGCGTCAATATGATGAAGCATATGCGTATTATTTGTATGCATGGAGCTTCTGTGTAACCCTATGTGTGCTAAAGAGGCTTCTTATATCACTAAGTGGTGCATATGATTGCCATATGCTTTCTAAGTAGGCACGATGAGGTGTGTAAATGCTTAATTTGAAACATCCGAACTTACAAGTAGTCATGGTGGTGGGGAATTGATAACTCGGAGGAATAACACAAGTTGCTCATATCGCTAGTACTTAATCTTTTCACGGAGGCGACCAATGTCATACCCAGCCTTTCTCACCGGTTTCTGATAGGTCAAGCAAGGTTTGTCGTTCAGCGTATTGCAATTTTAGATGCCGATCTCTCAAACTTCCTCTCCTCTCGCTTTTTCCTGTGTTGTATCTGCACAGGCAACCATAATGCTATCTTCAAGCGTGCAAACTTGGATATATTGCCATACCGGTACTACAAGGCGGAGACTCGCGGACTTGACTTCGAAGGTATTTCAATCCGAAGATTCTCACGGAGTGCTTGCAAGCCCGCTCTTCATTTGATGTGTCTCACATTGGATACCTTGCATTGACATGTATATATGCATGTATGTTTGTATAAATATATATACTTATCTATTGATAGTGTATCATATATGTATGTATATGTGTATGTTCAAGAAGGCCCGTATGCCGCTCATCTATGTCGTTGGCCTGTGACGTTCAAATTCATTTGCCGTCAGTAATCTGTTAAGGACTGTCTCTTCATATTGATACACCAGCTTCGATGCTATCTAACCATATCACGCTAGTACGAGATTCTTTATATATATATATATCTCTGATCACATAAGTGCACTATACACATTTTGATGTCGGCCTGTCGTTCACTTTGATAACAGGTATGATCGCTGATCTGGAAGCAGCCCCCGAGCACTCCACTGTGCTGCTGCACGCTTGTGCGCACAACCCCACGGGAGTGGATCCCACCAATGAGCAATGGGCCCAGATTGCTGTGGTCATGAAGCAGAAGGGCCATTTCCCCTTGTTCGATTGTGCATACCAGGTAAGTTTGAGGTCCAAGTCCTACCTTTGACAATCAGTAGGTAGTGGGTCTGTTATTAATAGGCAATTAACCGGTATATGGTCATGTGCTGTATTCATGCACAGTGTAACGTGCAAGGCGTTGATGGTATATGATGCTCTGTTTTATTCAGGGTTTCATGAGTGGCAACCTTGCCGATGATGCCTTTGCAATCCGATACTTTGTTGAGCAAGGGTTCGAGTGCCTCGTCTGCCAGTCGTGCTCGAAGAACTTCGGATTATACAGTAAGTGTTTGATGATCTCAGAAATTGATAGGAAGAGAGACGATGATAGCCAGCAAGTGCGCACGGGAACAACTACATTTCACGTCAAGTGCAATTCTGGCTTGTCATACATTAACGCTCACATCGGTACTCACGAAGACGTACCTCAGATGACAAGCGGTTTTTCCGAGTATATGCGGAGTCTCTTTGTATGCTTATTGAGCAATATTGCAGTATCAAACACTCCAAAGCGCGAACAAAAATGCATATACACCCCCGAGCCACCCTCGCAAATATCCAAGTGTCCACAAGTTCTTATGTGGTCATCATTTGTCCGTTCCCTTACTCAGACGAGCGTGCGGGATGCTTAACGGCAGTCCTCAGCACAAAGGAGGCGGCGGCTGCTGTGCTGTCGCAGCTGAAGATCCTTGTCCGTTCCTCGTACTCGAACCCACCCAACCATGGAGCAGCCATTGTAGCGAATATACTGAGCGATGCCTCGTTATATAAGGACTGGGAGGACGATCTGAACACCATGAGTGGCCGTATCCTCAGTATGCGCCAGCAGTTGCACGATGCTATTGTGGCTAAAGGTACGAGATTCTTATCGAAGTGACTTGTCGTTTCCATACAAGTAAATTAGTTGAATCGATTGCTTTAACGTAAGCATATAGCGTGTAGATGGGCCGTGTTATGTTGTAAAATGTATCTGTCTGTCGTGCAAGAATATAGCGTGTAGATGGACCGTGTTATGCTGTACAATGTATCTGTCTGTCGCGTAAGAATATAGCGTGTAGATGGACCGTGTTATGCTGTATAATGTATCTGTCTGTAGCATAAGAATATAGCGTGTAGATAGACCGTGTTATGCTGTATGATGTATCTGTCTGTTGCGTATATACTCGTCGCGTTTCATCCTTTCGTTGATACTACTTTGTTTATTAAGATCTAGTTCTAGTTGTTGCATGATTTGTTCTGATTAGCACCTCGACACCCACATTGTTTCAACATTCTATTATAGTTGCCTCACATCTTTCTTCGTTCAATCCACACGCCAACTGAACGCAGGTGCTACTCAGGACTGGAGCCATATGTTGAAGCAAAGGGGCATGTTCACGTTCACCGGACTGACACCGGCACAGGTTGAGCGCCTCACGTCCGAATTCCACGTGTACCTACTCAAGAACGGGCGCATCAATATGTGCGGCGTCAACAGTCACAACATCGACTATCTGGCCAACGCCATTGTAGAGGTGACCAAATAAAGACGGTAGCTGTCTTGTAGCACAGCACTCATACTCGCATGCAGGATGGTTCAGAAGGGGATGGTATGACAATCGGGTTTTATTGAATTTGATGGCAAATGCACATGCCGTTTAGATGTGGCTACCTCGTTATTTTAGTCTCGTACAAGGCAGCAGCTGTATAACAATGGTAGAAAACACCATCCGTATAACTCTTTGATTATTATTGATCGATACTGGTCGATGACATTAATTGGGTTAGAACACCTCGTGTGGTTGTAAGGGCGCTGTTTGTTTAAGCGCTTCGTTAACAGAAGTGAGAGTTTGCAACTTATCCTCACACCAAGCAGACCTTTGAAGGAAGCACTCGTCGTAATTGTACCTTCTGTTTGCCTACAAGCCTAAGTAATCAACCGCCACGGTTGAACTACCGGCCAATCTTCATGGTGAAGTAAAGCGGAACGCTTTTTTGATAGAAACCTCAGCTATTTACAAAGAAAATCGACTATGGGATATAGCTTTGAGTACTTCTTCAGTACCGCGCTCGTCGTGCACATCTCAGCAAACCACTTGCTGGGTCTGCTATACACATGTCGCAATACATCTCGCTGTTCTTTGGTTTTCTTGGTCTTTGTTGACTTGTGGTCATTCAGCTTGAATTGCTTGAATCTGGGCGCCGTGTACCCTTGCGGCGGATGCTGCTCTAGGCTACGCATTAATGTAGACACGACCCTGTATGTTGCACAGTTGGCGAGGATTTCATTAGCATCAAGAAACACCACTTCTTATATGAATGGAGATCCCCATCTACCAAAATTCCTTTGTTATCTTTCGTTATTTACATTTTGAATGTGGTAAGGCGGGAATGCTCAAAATTGAATCCGCGTGCTCGGACCTGCTGAGTCAGAGGCGTAGCGATAGCCGCTTCGGATCTTGAAATACTAGAAATAGACATTTCACTATCGGCAAAGGAAAAAATATGCAATGGGGCTTGACATACTTTGATAATTTCTTATGGAAGTGATGTCCATACTCTCCATCCAATCCGTGTGTTACCACTGCGTCCCAAGTATTCGAACACAGTATCTGAAATGAATCGATCCAGAAGTGAGAAGTACAAATTCATTTGCTACACTCCCCACATGATAGAAAACCAGGAACTGTGTGTCTACACTTTGCAGATATACTTTTACATATACGGTGCTGAATCATGCCCAATGTACAATTTCTACATACATGTGGGCCCGTCCACCCAGGACCAACCCCTTAATAGAAATAGTCCAGCAAAGGGAAAATGTCGAATTTACCTCGCACAGATCTTCAACAAAGTCCACGTGTATCAATTGGTTGATCAGATTTGTATCGGCCATAGCAAAGTGTAGAGTGCCTGACCATTGCCATCTGTTGGCGAGAACGCGGGTCATGTTGATTCGTTCTGTCGACAAAAGCACATAGAAATTAATCGACCTATAGAACTGGGAGCGTTTCGTTCAAAAATACTTATTAAGCATTTTGCAGAGCAAGAGTTAAAACTGGCTCAGGCGAGTAGAGTGGTGCAGCCTCTCGCGGCGTGAGTGTGACAAACTCATCGTACAGATGCGGCGGTATGGAAAGGTGTAACTGTAGATAAAAGTAGGACTCCCCGCAAGCAAGTTGCTCAAGCACATAGGATAGCACATACCGGGATCAATCGTCGAATAAATGACAAACCAGTCATCTTTACTCGGTGTCCCATCCTTCTCCAATAAGTCTCCACCACCAAATATAACTTCATCGTCTGCGTATAAATCAGACAGTAACGTAGCAGATTAGATATTTGGACTCGAATATGTTTAGTCTTTTCAATCCCAAAAGCAGCAAACCCAAGATGCAGTGGTTTGCAGGTCGTCGTAGGAACTAGGCTATGCAGGGCAACATAAACTCTCTACCTGAAACTACATTGTGTAATACAACATGCTATATTCTGCACATATATATCTGTGTAATATACTACGACAGGTCACACAAATTCGAACGTTCGCAACGCATACCAGGGTGAGACACAATCATCAGCTTACGGGGTCGGCTACTGCTGGTGGTATTTGGCTTGAACAGAATATTGCCATCCCTGCGTACGAACGACAACAATTAGAATATCGCGGTATGCCCAGGTGATGCATACTCTGCGTAAGATGCTTTAGACATAGTATAACGTGCACAGACTATGATTTGCAGCAGCACAATAGACACATGATCAATACTAAGCCCAGTGCAAAGGCAGTCTGCAATGGGAAGTGCTAGAAAGTCAGCCAATGGTAAAATGTCTACGGCAATACTATCATTGACATCAGTATGGCACAAGTACACTATACAGTGGCCTGGCGACTTACGGGTTGTATAGGAGGCCGTTAAGCATCGGCGCACTGCGTTGATAGTACTTGTTGTCCCTGAGAGGCCCCAATGCTCTATTCTCGGGAATCATCACCTTACTGCGCAAGCTCAATATCTCCGACGGGCAGCACCTTGCCTCTGAAATTAAAAAGGCAAGATTGATCAGCGTCTGTAGAGCATATCCAAAGTACAGTTACACTATAATAGTGTGCCAATCGTTTCGTACCACGTGCACCCAAATGTCCTCGTGAGTCACAAATGAATTCTCAGTGGTTTCGCATTGCTTCTCTTTATTGTACTGAATCATGCCTTCTGTGCACTCGTATTGACAGCGCCAAATGTGTTTCGCACCGGAGGTGTGAAGTGCTTACACTACTAAAAATACGAGCCCAGTTTCATCATCCGCACGCCCATATCACACCTTTATTGTTCCTCCTCCTGTCGAGTGCGGCAGCGAAACAATGATACCAATCATCCGGATCTTCCTCATCACATTGCGATACCTGCTTCATACGTTCACCTGTCCATTCTGTGCCCAATGGTAATCGCTCCCCTTCAACTATTTCAGGAATCAACTGAATCATTTGTGATCCCATCGAGTGATTATCAAAAGTCTGACTATCAACCCCGCCGGCTACATCCATACCTACGGTGCCATTTGTGGGTAGCGGTGTTACTTGAAGCATGTTCGTATACAAACATTAGTGTATGCGACTCAGAACTTGGCATGGGTCTTTTTCTCCCGATGGTATTGGAAATATACCATTCATCTCGTTTATATATATATATATATATATATATACTAGTGTTCGTATATATATATT
>NW_014038452.1:1721-8657 GCF_001186125.1 Sphaeroforma arctica JP610 | reverse complement strand
ATATACATATATATAAATACAAACTTATACTAATGCTTGTTCGCGCGTAGATATATTTGGTCAACTATAAATATATATAATGAACAATTATCCAATTCGGTGAGGATACATTGCAAGTACAGTATTACACCATATTTGCGTCATGTGGGTTGATATGAGAAGACATTTATGGTTCATAACTTAACAACGTTCTTTAATGAATTCAAATAGTGACTTAGGACTTGAAGTCAAATGAACCCCAAGGGTACAATCATACTTGTACTATAACCTATTCGCATCTGTAGCTGTTTGTGATCTTTATTTGTATATGAAGTACATTCACATACTTGTATTTATATCATACATGCTTATTTGCACGTAAATATTGTTAGATATGTGTTGATAATTTTTTGTATGTGGACTTCAGAATACGCCCGCGTATAATTCGGGCACATTAATCAGTAACACTGCCCAACTGTCAGTTTATTAGTAGGATCCACTACAATATTTTAAGTCAACAGCCTGTTTCAGCATAGCCTTCTATACTATCTTAACGATTAATAAATTATAATTCCAACGATGGATTGGCAATTGACGATTCATCTTTGTACCTCACCGGTGTCACTTTGAGCGTGACCGGTACGATGGTATTATCGCTCTCTACCAGGACGTATATCCTGGAGAACATATGAATAGTTTGCACTCCCGTGTCCTCAGTCATCCCTGTCCGGGCGGAAAGAACGTATTGTTAGGATGTATTCTGCGCTTAACACAGCTATTCGAAGTCGGCCACTTCAGCTAATAACGCCAGCTCACTTAAAATAAACTAATACATTTCTCAATCAAACGTATGGACCAAGTTATTAAGAATCGAAAACCTTCTTGACTTACCTATAAAATGAATTGCCGGCACGTTTGGCCCCCAATGTAGCTCAAGAACCTTACTTTGCTTAGAAAAATTCACCAAATCTTCTCGCAAGCCATCCAGCTTATCGAAATGTACACGCTGCTCTATGCCAAAATCAGGAATATACACGTCGAAGGCAGCGTCCAAGACTCCAACCACCACGGCTTCCTGCGCAGAATAGCGTACAAAACATTGCAATCAATCAAACTGCATAGTTGCTGATAGTCAGTTAACACGCAATCGATTAACCACGGGAGGCACCAATCAAGAAAATACGATCATTATTTACCTTACGCATACCCCCACGAACCCTCAGAAGAGAGCATAAGAATATTTTGTCAGACTGTTCTTGGGCGCTCTTAGAAGCTTGTTTTTGTTCATTGCAGTGCTTTGCAATGTTGGCGAGAACTGCCGGACTTCGCAACTTTTCTGACGATTGTACTGCAATAGAAACGTGAATCTGTTAAAAACGAAACACAGGCTAGTGTATAGCAGCATAAGCGTGCAGTGTCGAATTTGTGGTAAAATTAAAAAAAAGCCTATGCCCGTGAGTAAAAGATATCCCTTTTCTAACAGACTTACTCAAGGTGGACCATAGCATACGATGTACCACCACATCAGCATAACGGCGTATAGGCGACGTGAAGTGTGTGTAGAGAGGCATCGCCAATGCATAATGACGGGTTGTATTCATAACCACCTCATTGTGGTGCATCTTCTCACCCCGATTCTCCAATAATTCTTTAATCTCGTCAACAGTCATTTCTACAACGCAAAGATAAAAAAAAAAGAGCAAAAAATACCTTCAAAAATGAAATAACCAAAATAACTGCATATAGATGCCACTACAAAATATATTGTATACACCAGTACAGCAAGTATTGCACCTTGACTGAGCATACCATCGAAGTCATAGACCGGCTTATCTTCTTGAGGTGTGTTTTTGTCCAATATCACCGCCTTCTGCAGTTCTACCGCGTAAGCCTTTTTTACCGCTGGAGGAGAGAAATTAAGCATTGCGTATGCAAATCAGTACTCATAATGTTTTTCACAACAATATACAATCGCACTAGTTTGGATATATGATCACATGATTCGAATTTACACATTAAAACAAGATTCAACATACCCGCGCCCTCACAGATGTATTCTGCAAGCTTCATAGGCTTGGTAAGGAATTGCACAACAGTTTTCTTCGCCGCTTCGTTGTTCAGGTCATACGTCACCTGCTTCGTCTTTAGAAAAACAGTAGAGTAATATTTTTTACCGTCCCTTAACCTTTTGCAACATAAGAGTTGTATTAAACAAGACAACAAACTGATTTCTGTATGCTTACTTCCTTCTTCCGAATTTCTTCTTTCGCCATTCTCATAAGCGACTCGTGTATTTTAGCCGAACTTCGGCCTTCAATGACAACTCCACAGGCTGCCAGTGCTGCAACTGCTTTGCTAATTTGTTTCTCTGCGCGAGTAAAATTTTGTCAGACGAGTGCTACCTCACAGATTTTGTTAATACATATAAATGAGTATTACGCATTAAACACTGCGCTCCAGCCTACCCTGCACTCTTCAGGCGAACTTACATACCGTCTGGTCCAAGTTGTCGACGAAGGAACGCATGTGATGGTAGTTTATCATGCAATTGTCGAGCGACGCTGCAATTCGCCAACAACATGAATTCTTCTACTAATCGATTCGAGTCTTTCTGCACGTCACAATGAGAGTTCCAGTTGTGTGTCAGATCAGATGTGAAGAAAGAAGAAGAGAGGGATAGAGAAGAGAAAATGCTGAGCGGTACTTGATCAGCTTGCCATTCATTACGCACCTGCTCATAAGTTCGGAAGTCTTCCGGTAGCCCACTTTCGTCCAGACGAAACATCAACTTCACATTGTCCAACTTAAGCTAAAAAAATAAGAAAATCGAGGATACTTAGTACACGATTAGACCTTTTTTAAAAAGCAAATGCTATTGGGTTGTTTAACTCGATCACACTACCCGCCAACGTATATTGGACTATAGGTGATACGATGAAATATTCAAGTATGTTATTCTGTATGTGTTGAGTTTAGTCGACAATCGTACCGAGCCATTATTAAAGCGCCTCTTTCTCATCTGGAGCGCTAAGTTGTTCAATAGTATTACATCTTCCGCACACTCCATCGCAGTATGATCTCCAGATACTTCAGGGATCTCTGCAGCGATACCTGGTATAGATGGACCAATCAGAGCCATGTTAATTGTGGACAAAGCGCCATTTGATTTATGCATCTGTCAATCGAGTGATATTCAATTATAAAGCCTGTACATTAAGTCCCTACCTTCAAAAGTATTTCCTGCCGCGTCCTTGCTTATACAGAGCTGTGCATCTTCATAGCTCATCTTGATACACGACTTGATGATGGACCTCGCAAACCAGGTATCGAGGACTTTGCCTGGAAACACAATGGTAAGAAAAGACTGAGATGACAATCCTATTCACTGGGTAATTCAAAGAATGCACGCCAACTTAGCCTAAAAGCTCAGCGCCGCTATCGCCAGAGACTTCATAAATCAGCGAATTAAAAACTCAGATGGCGGTATTATTGAGAAGAAACCCGCGCTTTCCCTTACCATGTACGTCCATTCTCCAGAAAACAGAGAATGCTAGTCGCTCAACACCAGGATTCAGCGAACACAGCTGTTCGCACAGTAATCTTGGCAGCTGAACGCGAATAAAAGGTACGTTAGTAAAGATCATCAGGTTATACGTTTAAAGGCCAAAGGTGACGATAAATAGACCGATGAACTATGCGAAGATAAGATAATTCGAGAAACCATCATGCCATACCATCGGATAGTTTCGTTGCACAAGATAGACAGTTGTAGCCCGCCGTTCAGCCTCTGCATCTAGTGCAGTGTCCGCCTTCACAAAGAACGTCACCTGTAAATCGAAGCGATACATATTGTATCAAATAGTACGTGCAAACAAAACCAATTGTTTATATGCTCCTATACCTCATACATTGTAATAATAGAAATAGCATTGCCATTTGACGGAACAAGAATTTCTAATTTGTGAAGAACAACGGATTTCTGCTATGAAGCAGTAATCCTCACACCTGCGACATGCACGTAGATAGATACGGTAGAACACCTAAAAAATGAGCGACGTTGACTAGAAGGGCCATACACCTGCAGTATATGCGAAGTTAAATAATTTTTACCGAAATACATACGTCTGCAATATGAACGCCCACAATAAATCCTCCGTCGTCACTGCGTTTGATTGAAAGAGCATCGTCGAGATCCATTGCGGTGGCTGGGTCAATGGTAAAAACACGTTCGTGACGTAGATCCGTCCGCGTTTCATATTCTTCAGCCGGAATACTCCAAGGCTGCACCAGATGACAACAGAAGGCATACAGTAATTGATCGCAAACTGAATCAGGGGTTCATGATCCTTAACACGTGTAAAATATTAGAAAAGAACTCACAGCGAAGGACAGAATAAGACTTAAATGTCATACCGTAGGTGGCAGACAAGCAATTGCTTCATCTGAGAAAGGAGCGGTCTCCACGGCATACTGCACCAGAAGCGCCTTAGTCTCTGCATCTACATCCCCGTTCTCACCTGTGAACCAAATCAAATTATTCAGTGCTCATTCTAAATGTAAAATGCAAAACTTTCAGAATTTGATTGAGTCCTCCTTACCCAAGTTTTCTCCTAGTTCTCCTATTGCCATCATGGATTTCTTGTGCCACTCACGGATCTTCGCGCTAAATAATTGGGTTTTGTATTTCTCTGTCAACTCTTTTGAGTCTGCGTTTATCAGATCAGTGGGAGCCGTGTCCACCGGAATCATCAATCGGGGAACCTGCCAGAATCGCAAAACAAAAATATAGTGATACATACGTGAATTCGCAATGCAATCACGAGGTCAACAACCGTAACTCCTTGTTTTACAAACCACTATTTTCATACCTTGGTGTCCAAAGGTCTGAAGCCAAAATGGCCCTGATCCACACGGGGCCCATTCAGTGGCATAAACACTCCGATAACAATTCTATTATGGACCTCTCGCTCAATCCGCAGCACCTGTTTTTTTTAAGCATTGGAAACCACAGACTTTAGCTGACCACAATGAGTGCAAGTTCACAAAAGTGAAATAGACAACCTC
This sequence comes from Sphaeroforma arctica JP610, assembly GCF_001186125.1. Lineage (NCBI taxonomy): Eukaryota > Ichthyosporea > Ichthyophonida > Sphaeroforma > Sphaeroforma arctica. The sequence continues at coordinate 3,614 of NW_014038452.1, read as the reverse complement.
AAGCAGCGATACCAACACCCAACCGAGTACTACTAGTCAGTGGACTCACCCTTCCGGTTTTTCGCAGGAATTCCGAAGGGTACTCCTTAGCGTCGTCAGTCAACTGTCGTTCTTCCGTCTCTGTAAGGATCATAGCATTCGCAAAGTCGGCCTTCAATGGTCTCCATCTGCGGTATGCAATTGAACCATGCGTCACTATTTGAAATGTAGGGGAATCTTCTAGCGAGAGAAGACCCCTAATTGCCGCACAAGCGGATAGGGTACCTGCAACCAGGTGATACACATGCACTATAATGAGAACGCAGCCAGAGAAAACCGTTATTAAAAAAGAAACACATACTCGTCGCGTGGCAGTAGCTCAATCATGACCTCATCTCCGTGCAAGGCTCGATTGCGATGATGCTGTGACGGAAGCAGCACATCGCCATCTAATGCAGCCACTGGGACGTATGCCTCCCTGTGATCATAACATAAAAAAAAATTGTGAGCCATATTGATGCCAGTAAAAATTGCAATTGTAAATATTGGAATTGAAATTGTTAACAATGATGTCATATAAATTTAACACAGATGCGCTCAAGGAATCGGGGGGTCATGATATTTGACATAAACGATGACATCGAATCCGCGTGCGGCAGATGAAGTAGACGGCAGATCGGATATACTATGCAGAGACGACTTCCTATACATTAGAGTACTATATTCTGCTATGCGCACCGAATATGCATGTCAAACCAAAACCACACAACACATGTTCAAAAACACATCATGATATGATACACTACTCGCTTACAGCACTGGCGACTTCCAGAATAAGAAAGAGTATTTATTGTATCTATTAACGCCGAAACGGTACAAAAGAGGCGACTAATTGACTATAATTGTACAATATTTTTCAGCTTGTTCTACCAAGAATATAAAAACACAGGCGCTCGATACGAAATGGTGATACCCAACACTGTCACGAAGCACATAATTCAACTATGTTCGCGACACTGATGATGTACAAGCAATTATGACCATACCAAACGGAGGACGTTTGGCTTACTGAGCTCGTATATCAGAGAAAGAACCCACCTGTAGTTCTTCTGGTTGATTCTTAATTTACCGACGAACACCTCTCCCGCTTTCAGCTTACGTACTCCTTCCTGCTCCGTGATGTAGGTCTCGAAATGAAGCGCATGTTTTTGACTATTGTTCACTCTGTGGCTATTGCTTCCTCTATTGCTATTATTGTTCCCCTTGTGAGGCTGTCGGTTATCCCCATTCTTACGCTTCGCACTGGGTGATTTAGGTGTGTTATGTACATCTCCATGCGAACGCGACTTATTTGAGGGGTTTTCCTTGGAATTGCGATGCTTATTTCGAGCTTTGTTGGGAGCCTTCCCTTTCAATGACCTCGAACCCTCCGATGCTTGAGCAGCAAAGCATTCATCAATTTCACCTTCGTCTTCGCCATGACCTATACAATGAGAACAGATGAAAAAAGATACGTATATGTAATTTGCCAAACATTAACCGCGTTCTTAACAGGGCATAGAAGATAATGCGGTGGTTTGTAAGACATAGATATGTGATATCTGCAAGTAGGAAAAAAGTAGAAAAACTACAGGGCACCCGCGAGGGTAAAATCAAATAAGATGTTAATATATATATATAAATGCTCGTGGTCAAATACTTATCTATATACATACGCTGACTTCCGGGATGTTTTTTCCGGGTATGCTTTTTGTCTTTCTTCTTTGAATCGGAACTACCTAGAGTGGGCAATAAAATTCTATTCCTGCGAACGACATATTACAAAATATGAGAACGACATTTTTACTGTCCATTCCAGAAAGATATAGACAGCTCAACTTAGCAACGCCCGACGTAATTTAGTAAGATCGTTTA
>NW_014038452.1:0-1701 GCF_001186125.1 Sphaeroforma arctica JP610 | reverse complement strand
CCCCACACACACACATATATATATATGTGTACACGAAAACCAAGTACACGGTCTAATCACATGCACGCTTACACTTGGTCTGTCGTGCTACTCGCGCTATTCGTGATCCCGTTTGGAGCTATCTGCAGGCTGGCTACATCATTAGTTAATTCGTCCATGCTGGCAAAGATACTTCTTAATTGTATCTCTATACTTGATATTAACGAACCTTTCGTTTTGTTTTGTAATACCTAAAAACAAAAGTCGTTTGGAATTGTGCGATGTAATACGAAACTGACAAATGGTTATAAAACTATTCTGATACAATAGTGTGAAGCTTACCCCAATTATCTACACTATCTAAGCTTACACAAGGCTGGTTCTATGTAGTGATAAATGTGTATTGTAAGTCTCGAGAGTATATATATATATATTGTTTGTTTTTAGAAGGCTGTATATATATATAATAATCGTATACTTTGCGTACGCTCAGGTAATAAAAAATAAAAAGGGTTCATCAAAAGAACAAAAAGTCCGATGAATCGATAAAGACACATTTTCCGCCATATTATACCGGTACGGCGGTATTTACTTATTACATACATTTGGGTATAGCGAACATTATTATTATGACTCATACCCACAAGAAATAAAGACAGGCCAAACATGCTTCAAAATATGGTGACGTCACTACGTTTTTAAGGGCTTAGAAGTTAGGATAAGTTAGGTATTTACCTGTTTTTGGTACAGGCTGTAGTAGATGGCAGACTTTTTAAACCCCAGTAAATTTACAGTTTTAAATATCGGAGCTGATTCTAAGTTATTCAACAAGGACGTCTCTTTGATTTCAGACCAATCGGGTGATACAGTACTCGAGATAGAATTTGTATATACCAATATTGCTATCTACGGGTACCCCTTGGTAAAAGAGTGACTAACAAATCCGAACTTCTTAAGCACCCAACTGATTTGGCTGAAACTAAAGCTCTGAATCTTAAAAGCTATTATTATTGGAGGCGAGTACAAAAAATTATTATTTTTAAATTAATCGAATTTGTTTGAGAAGTTGATAGTACAAACCCTAAACCCTAAAAAACTAGCCCCCAGAATTATATACCTATAATCCGTGTCAGGCTTGTGATTATTTCATTAGGCTATGGGCCTAACTGCACACTTGACACTACTGATACGTACGGACGTAACCTACGTTGGTATTTTAAAGTTGCATGATGACTATGTAATATATTTAAAAAAAGTATATACAAATATCAATATATATGCCGTATGAATATACTTTTATAGATGTGAATTTAGCGATACATGAATGATGGAAAGCGATAAACCCTCGGCCGTATTCTGTAATAGCTTGACAAGCATAAACAGCAAATCCAAACTAGTCGATATAATAGCTGTCCAAGCAAATGTGTAGGTGATAAAAACATAGCCGTTCGCACACCTTACGCGCTCACCTTTTTACTTGCTCTGTGGTACCGTCATGCATAACTTTATGAATGGAATACCATTTAAACACGATCATAACCTACATATGTACAGAACAACTATGTTGCCGTTCTGTATATTTTTACGGTCCTACTTATAAAGACCACGATATATGGTGTTATCCCAGATATGTAGATTTCTACAAAACAAGACATAAGTTTGCGCAACATGACCCTGGTTTTCGCAACTCGATAAATGCTTCGCGCAATTATCTATATATAT
>NW_014038453.1:4803-7303 GCF_001186125.1 Sphaeroforma arctica JP610 | reverse complement strand
GCAAATGTTTTATACTGGAGAACAGCTGGCCTTTTGTTACCACCAGCAGGCCCAGGAAAACGGGAAAACAGAGGTTTTATGTATAATTTAGAGGGCTATGGATTTTGTAGAGTCTTTTTGGTGGTCTATTTTTCATAGCCCCTGTCTGAAAATGATTAATTTCAGAGGGCTCCGGGCCGTATATTTTTTTTAATTTTCATACGCATTCTATAAAAATCACAAGCTATATACAAAAACAACTTTACAGGACATACAGTCAAATGGCACATGTGAAGTTGTGAATCATTATAATCACGCTGCATTTCCTGTAAAATGCATACAGTATTTATTTATTTGCCTCCAATCTCTCTATATGACCACAACGAAAGGAGAATATTTACTTTTGTTTCTGCCTGCTACTCTAAAACTCTTGTTCGACGACTTGTCTACATTCATAAATATTGTCTTTTCTTTTTCCTTTCAATATTGGACCACGTCTAATGATACTAAATATACTAAATATCAAAGCGGCCAAGGCAGGTATGGCCTGTCCGTGGGCCGACTGCCGAAGTGAGGCTGTCACAGCCTGGGGCTGGTATTGGCTATTCACACACACATTATTGATTATATATCTTGTCTACATATTCATAGCCTTCTAAATTCTAAAACAACATGCCATAATTGTTAAGTCTGATATAACGTTCACCTTGACTTTATACTACTTGTAAGGTGCGGAAGTCTTCATCTATTCGTTGTATACGATCTACTCTATGTGAGGTATGATAGTCGCAATGGTAGAATGTTTTATTTTTCAATACGAAATGCTTTTAGCAAGTATTGGTCAGTTTCCCGGGCTGTTGATATTCATCACATAACCTCTTTTACCATGCAGTACTCTATTCATGGTTTTAAACTATTGTATTTCAATAATATTTCCCACTCAGGCGTCTGAGTCTGCTCATGAGTCGTCGCTATAAGATCAGAAGTTATCCACATACGGTTGATAAAAACTTTCGAATTTCGAATTTTTTATTATTATTATTTTATCATAACCTACAACTTGAACCCTTATGACTCGCCCTAAATCAGACACTTCTATTAAAAAGCACATCATGAATTCACTAAAAACTTTCAATTTTTTACTATGTTGTTTCTTTCCGTAAAGCTTAACTGTCACGAAGATTGCTTAATAGATTTCTAAGTGCCTTCAATTTGGCGTATCTAAGACCAACGGAAGACTTCAATACCAATTGTATTTGGAACTAGTGTCAATGACTACGATTGAATCATGTAAAAAGAATTATACTTTGCATAATAATATAATTTAAATAAATCTAAATTTTAACTCTCCATTTAAAGTTGGCAAGGTTGATTGTATCTCATATCTAAAGAAATATGCTATAGGACTTTGGTACATCACGACTCACGTGCGTGGAACAAGGGTCTATAACTCCGACTGCATCACATGCAAAATAAAATATATGTACATTCATCCATACCATAGCCTCCTACATTTAATAATATTTTGTCAATTTAGAAGTCTATGGTTTCATCCACTCTTATTATCGCTATACTAACAGTTATGTATATTTTAATTAAAACAATAAAAATACAAACGTGACTAGTCTCCAACACGGGAATCGAACCCATGGCAGATGAATGGAAATCATCTATGTTACCACTACACCAGTTGGAATGTGTTTTGTATACTAGAAACCTCATATTTTATACATTTTATAAAAAAATATAATTCAAAAAAAAAACTAAAACTTGCTTCACGATTACACAACCTCTTTGTACACCAAAAAAAAACAGTATTCTCGCAGATGAAACCTAAAGTCGTGAAGGCGAAGCGTATCCACTTCGTACTAAAACGATAACAACAAACAACAAAATATCTACTCGATCACAAAAGTATGATTTGGATTTACATGATTCTTAGCTTTTTATCCATTTTATAACTAAGGATAAACTGTGGTGGAAAATATGGCTATGTATTGGCTCTTTGTTTTACAAAGATTCGATCAGAGAGAAGAATGTCAATGTATCCTAATATTATAGGCGTGTAGGCTTAAAGCAACAATCGGAACCTAGGAGAATACATATACAAATACATATACATAGACAAATGCGTATACATATAGATATACAAATATAAACATAAATATACAAATATACATCTACGTTCACATATACATAAACACATCATATACATATATATATATTATTATATATATGTATATATATATGTGTGTGTGTGTGTGTGTGAGAGTGTGTGTGTTTGTGTGTGTTTGTGTGTGTGTGTGTGTGTGTGAGTTTGAGAGTGTGTATATGTATATATGTGTGTGTGTACATATATATATATATATATATATATATATAGANAGGGGGGGGGGAGAGCGAGAGAGTGTGTGTGTATGTGTATATATATATATGTATATGTGTATGTGTTTTAAACTGTGTACGTGAATTGGTATGTATGTATGTATGGTGTGCGTTTATGTAAGTGTACCATTCTGAG
>NW_014038454.1:4255-8664 GCF_001186125.1 Sphaeroforma arctica JP610 | reverse complement strand
TTGTAAACTAATTCTAAATCCACACTGATAGTGGTTTAAGGGGACTTTTACTACATCCTCGCTCCTCGACCGGATTATGACGGAAAACCTGGTCCTTCTCGGTATTTAGTACTCTGCACTGACCCATTCCGCGGCACTACACGGCGCAGACCCAATCCGTACCACAGAGGTGGGTACTCTACTTAGTAGGTCAGCAAGCGAATATATGGAACATTCGATAGTAACAATGTTTTGTCAACACTCAACACCGGCCCGAATTGACTCAGCGCATATCTTCCATTGTCGACTCACTTGGCCCAAGCTTCAAACGGGAATTTAATGACCACTTCTTCTCATCAATCTTTCCTGAACCACTACAGCGACTATGAGAGCCATACCATATGTTCATACATTGTAACATACATACTTGTCATTTTTGAATTAAATAATATTATCCCTATCAGATATTTATCTTGTAGAGTCTTCGTATATTTGTAGTGCGCTCATTAATAAATATTGTGCAGTCAACCAATTTTGGAAAGGAAAGGAAACCACTCCACAAGTGGCGTTTATTGCACAGTTTAATATACGAGAAGTTGACTCTCAATAACTGTCCTTTTCATCATATATCCTCTGGTATTTATGCCATTTCTTATTACAATCATCTTCAATGATCATAATCTGCTTTCATAATACATCTTTTGCAGTATGTATGCTAAGTATTACAGTATGTAAGCTAAGTAAACTATTATAAGTGTGTAACAACACATACACTTTATATGTGCCTCACAGCCACACTTGTATTGCTTACATCATCTTATGAATTCAAATATGAGTATGTGCAATCCTTGTACATATTTGCACCAATAACTACGCACATAAAATATGATACTTATATCATATTTCATAACCCTAATACTTGGGTTACTAGCATAATTTAGCACATCCCCAACTCTTATGCCGCATATTATCAGAGTCTCAGACAGCTTACCTTTCTGGAACTAAACCTACTCCAGAAAACCCACCGAAAACCCACCGAGTTCTATGTGCGCAATACATATTCAATTTTTACCAAAATTCCATTTACCACCGCACTCACCCCCATCATGTAAAAACGCTAAAAAGCTTCGGGGGAAAATAAAAATTATCAAAAAGTGCTAGCTCCGTTCTCAAACTCAAACCTCTCTAAACTCATCACAGTTCATTTTAAGGCATATATTTTTTCGAGACATTCTAAGCCACTATTGACCAAAAAATGGACACATAAAACTTTGATATAATGTCGATTTTGTATTGAGAATTATGTCAACCAGCGCAGCCTATACGGTATAGTCAGTCAAAATACCTGGAAACTACAATACCAGCGAAGCCTACAAACAACCAGGTGCACTAGACTGGTGCATTTAGCATGCTGACACATAAATAGCAGCAAGTCCCACAAAACAATCACAAGGTGCACATACTGAAATATTTTCAAAATATGGCCGCGATTTCAGCATGCGGGCAGCGGAAAGTCTGTGAGATGGTAGGTTTCATCATCTAGAGACGAAATTCTGAATTTCGTATATTTGCTTAAAGTATTTACGATCATTCGCGAGTCTACCATCTTTTGACGCTCTATTGGATCTGTGAATTTTCGGTCGTGGTACTCTATGAAAGCGAAATCCACTACGTCCAGGGTGCCGGAAAATACTAGGTCGATAATTACGTCTTTTTCACTTCCTTCAATGTCCAGCTTCATAAGGACTTTAGGCGGGTCCTGAAGCATTTCATTTACCGTTGCTCCTGTAATCCTGGTGTTGACGACTTCCTTGATATACCTTGCTAGACGTATAGTTTGCACTGCTCCTTTGTTTGTTATTGAACTTGTTCTGTTAGCAATGATGCCACCGCCCGACTCGAAGAGAGCCGCTTTATTGTCAGAGAAGTAATCTGCAGTACCGTCAAAATCAGCTACGCCAGCAGGCACTTTAAATATAGCACGGTGTCCACAACGATTATATGCATTCTCCATATCTTTCAAATATTGCGTATGGTTATTATTAGGCTCGAATCCTACGCTGCAAACCGGTTTGCGGCTGTGAACATCACCAAACTCATTATGGAAAATCTTATTAATCGCGGCCTTAGGGTAAAGATCGGGCTGATACAATTTGCGAACCTGGACCCCACGGTTAGAACCACAGTCTAGATAAATGTGATAGCACCCATCAAGTTCATTTGACGCACTATGACGCGATGAGTTTGCAACATACCCCTTGCCAAGGCCGCCCAGTGAAGAGCGATAAAGAATAATGCCAAATACTAACCCAAATACAACGTAGATGGGATAGAAAAACCTGCTCTTTTTGTCCAGCATCATGTACTATCTTTTCGTAATGCTCGATTCTTGTTCAAGACCACAAAGATTAGTCTGATTGATTCTCGTTTAAGGCCGTAAAAGACGTATCCACATCAAATCTGACGGTTAACAAACAGTTGAAATACTTTTTTACGTATAAATCCTTTTGTCCGCCTGTGTAAAAAAATCTTCATTCGAAATGTGAAAGCTTTTTTTAATGTTTTTATTTTTACATTGTAGGAGTTTCGGGACTCCCAATGAATTTTCGAGACTCTTTGGTAGCCTGAATTTTGGCAGGTCCCGAATGATGAGTCATGATTCCAGAAATTCATGTTGGGTTTTTATTTCAGGGCCCAAGCCAGGATTAATCGTATATAACCAGGCCCTGATGATTTTTGAGTGTCATTCTCATGGGTCATACTTAAAATTGTCTATGTATATTCACGAACAGAGCAAAAGTGTCTACGAATATAAGTTCGAGAACTTTGTAGCAGAGGGTTTTCTAGGCTCGTGCCTTTCCCTCTCACTATGAGTGTTATAATTATAGTTAATAGCCTAGGATATTAGTAGTACAAGTTCGCTCGGGAATATATAGAGATAGGTCCCGGTGGACTATAAAAGCAGTCCACGTCCAGCGTTAGATTTCAGACTTTCACTAATAACATAAGGAAAACAAGGACGAAGAGGACTAAAGAGTGCTTATATCGTAAACCTAAGAATAAAGCTACTACTACCAAATTTTGGGAATTTATGATTTTTTGGCGCCAAAACTGTGATAATCATTTTTTGGGCCGACTTTTTGGATTTGGAGAATAAGGACCGAATTTTGGGAAATTCGAGGGACCTTATAAGTGTGAACAAAAACCAATATAGTTCTATTTTTAGAAAAAGTGGCGTTTAGCTGAAATTTGAGCGCCACTTAAACGCCACTTTTATTACCGGCAAATTTAAAATGACTTTTCTCTCATACCCGCACTTCCAGACTCGTTTTTAAAAAGACATGATGGCTTCTTTCCTCTACTAGAGACTGGTTCAGCAGAGCCCATATGTCCTATCCAGGCAGGGTCTTCGTCCTCAGTCCAAGCGTGTGGCCGACATCCAAGACGTCCCACAGATATCCAGGTCCTAGACCTTAATCTAGGGTCTGGACATAGCCTTCTAAATTATACATCTGGACGATTAGTACTGATGACGTCACACCCAGGTGCACTATACCGCTGTACTACAACCCCCTCCAGTCTTCGGCTTCGAAGAGTCGGAGGCTTAGGCCGAGTCTTATTTTTATATAAAACGGGTTCTGTAGTAGACTGTACAAAAGGTTTACTATAAGGAACTAAGGTAGATGTCTGACCTTGACTACTAGTGTACAAAAGGACCCTCAGGATGGGTCCTGTCCCCTTAATGACCAAGTTGGTGCTATCTAGATTCGGGACTCGGGGTAGTCTAACCGCAGGAATATCCTAACCGCAAAGTGATGAGTCATCACAATAAAGTTCTAGACCAAGTTTCCAGGGCAAGATCACTGGTAAAGACATAGAGAGTCCTAATCCTAAAGCTACAGGACAGTCCCAATGGTCTAAAAGGACAGGACTGGACTGTCACTCATATTGTCCATAAGTGTCGGTATTACAGCTCGGATTTTCATGAATTTTCGTGATTTTTTAAGTATGTCGGAAGGGAGCGCTAGCGAGCTATTTGATTACTTTGAAAGAGGCAAAGGGTAAAAAACGAGGGCCTTTTGCAGGGCGTAGCTCTTACCACTTTTCTGAGTCAAATGTTTGCGACATCTTCGCTACACATATTAAAATAAAAAAATATGCAAGTATCATATTGTTATTAGATTTTCCGATCTCATTTATCCATTCGCTATGCCTATATATCATAGATCATGACGAACCTAACGAGCTCAATTACAACCTTGAACTCAAAATTGATGGCATCAACAGCGCATCAATACTCTGCCTTTGTCAACACAGGACTCTGAATGATAGCACGTTGAGCAAAAAAAAGATCAGTTGCAAAAGTGTTTATATTACATGAGCAAATAATATATGTACATACATCTATATATATATATATATATATATAT
>NW_014038454.1:0-4235 GCF_001186125.1 Sphaeroforma arctica JP610 | reverse complement strand
TGTATATATACATATATATATATATATATATATATATATATATATATATATATATATATTCTTAGTGATTCTAGACAATAGTTAGACTTACACAAATTACAGATTTATTCACTAGGTTGTTAGTTTAGTGGTGTAGCGTGCGGCAGTTCTCCTGTCACGTACCCTATCTATATAATCGAATATGTTTGTTAGTAATATTATCAAAATACTCCCATAGTAGTCTTGCCCTACAACCGTGGTCATTACTACACAATATTTGATGATGACTCATCACTGAGCCCAAAATCGAGTCTCTCAAATCTGAGACCCTCAGGCCTTCCTATATTGGGTAACCCTAATCCTGACCCTTCCCCTGGTCCCAGGCTTAGGTTCCACCTAACAAACGTCTAATACTCCTGGAGTTACACCCACAGGCTAATACCCCTAAGGTTCCACCTACAGTCAATCACTATATATATATATTTATATATATATATATGAAATATTTTCATAGATTATATATTTTGGCTTTCTTATAAATGTATATATATATAATATTTTTTTTATAGTTCAATAATTTTGGCATACTAGTATCAGTTACATGTGCCTGCAGTTCCCCAATTCATCGTCGCATGTTGTCACTGTAGCATCCTACCTAATAGACTTGGGTATATTGAGAAGCACTTGCCTTTACTGTATAAGTAGACGAACGTACTATATGCATATGCGAGTACCAATCATATGTGAACATGGATTCCCACAAATAATACAGACTGACCAAGGCACAGAATATGTTAACAACATATTTTCGAAAGTTGTTGAACAGGCGCCAATGCAACACCTAGTCTCTGGGCTGTATCAACCTAAAGTATTAGGCGCGAACGAAAGATCACATAGAGACCTTATGCCACTGCTACGGAAATCGTCGAGCAAAATCCAGGTAACTGGTGTTCACGATTTCCATTTGTACAGATCGGCCAGAATTTGCATCCAGATGACACAAACCACTGCGGTTTAATGTGTACTTTGGTCGCAGACAGAATCAACTCACGGACTACAACGAGCAAGTGACCGCACCCAGTACAACAGTATCTTGGGAAGAGCGATTGCAAAATCTAGAAGAAGCCATCAGGCCACAACTAGACGAGAATGTTGCACTGTATCAAGAGCAGATGCGCGCAACATACGATCGAAAATACCAAAGGAAGTATGTAAACGTCCATGAAGGGACTTTTGTCATGGTTCGTTATCAAGGCGAAATGAACAAGTTAACAGCACCAAATGGCGGACCATACAAAATAATATGCAGGGAGGGCAACGGGTATTTTGTCTGTATCATTGATGAGACTAAAGCCCCCGAATATCCTGACTCGATCAGTGATGAGCTACTTGGACTTGTAAAAAGGGCTAGTGCTCCGGAAGCATTTACTTTTGATCACAATAAATCAAGATTGTTTACCAAGCATAAAACTACGGTCAAACACTGGAGGCTCAACAAGGTTTATCCCAGCATCAACCAAGGAGAGAATCTAAACTCAGAGAGGGACACAGAAATATGGCAGATGGAAATTAATCTCGGAGCCAAAGTACCGGGAGTACGGAAACATCATTATAGAAAATCTCTGATGGGCATAAAGGCATCCCTAAATATCGGAGGAGTACAATCTAAACGTATAAGGCCAAAGATTACAATGGAAGCCACGATCAGTTGAAGGCGTGGCGACACTGCCTTTAGATTGGATCATAGATTAAGTGAGAACCTTTTTCACCCTAAGAGGTGTTTTTTAATGGCTCAAGGATTACGAATCCAATGCATATAAAAGCAGGGACTCAAATCAAATAAATCACAACTATTCACATAAAACTTAAAACACTTTAAGATACTTTAATATCTGAGAACAATATTTGCTTCCAACAATCACGTACAACCAAACGGAGAGACTCAGTTCTCTTCGATTGTCGACGACAAGCCGTCCATCCGAGGTGATGGATCCCAGAAGTACCTACTGCAATGGACAGATGGTGAGCGTACCTGGACGCATGAATTAGACATCGCAGATACTGATGTCATTACAACATACCGTCAACGCCATAGAAGTAAAAGAAGGGCAGTCAGGGCCAAAGGAGCCAGCGACGACGAAACCTGATGAAAGGTCAGCAAGCCACAAAAAGCGCACGAGGCGGGGACCTAAGCAAGTCTCACCGATGCCACGGGACACTCTCACTTTTCTCGCCTTGAAGCATGTTCCATCCACACACCAGGCGGTTGTGCCCCTCTTGGTGGAACGGTCGGTGTCATTCATTTCGACTGTGTGTCCCCCCATCGGGTATCGTTGTTATGGGGTCCACGGTTCGACATCCGAGCTGTTGTTCTCGTCTGTGCCTTCTGAATGTCCGGGCTAAGGAGCTATCACGGACCAGGGCACGGGCCGAGTCTTCAGTGGCCAGCAGGCGACGTATGTCCGCCTCCAGCTTGAACTCACGCTCGCCATCATACATACGGTCTGTAGCCATAGTGTATGGGCCAAAGCAACCTTGACCATGGCTTCGGCTGCCGATGATGATCAGTAGTAACATCATACACTTCACCGCCTGACTGCTGTGCAAACTCAGTAAAATCTTTGGCCATAAACACTGAGTCTTTGTCACACGCTTATAGCTTGGGCTGGCCCCACGGGTGAACAACCTTGTTAAGGAACTTTATAGTAAAAGTCCCCTTAAACCACTATCAGTGTGGAGTTAGAACTAGTTTACAATTAATTCACACGAGGTGAATTATTTGTAGACCAAGTAGACAATCAAAATAAGAATAAATACACCGCACTGAGCCTCAGGGAGACTCAGTAGGTTTTAGTATCGTATTTTGATGTGTTTACTACAATTCGTCAGATTTTTGCTGACGAGTGCCCGAGGCCCACCCTGACATATTGCTATGCCGTTGGACTGGTCGCTCATTCTCGTTGCCTGCGATGGAATCCTGACTTGCAATGGTGAAACTTCCCGATCGATTTTTCAGGTGCCCGGTGAAAAGACTGCCATGAATGAGGTTTATCACCCGCTGAATGAATGCCCGAGGTACCTCGGACGTTGGCTACCCTATGTCGCTCAGCTGCTGGTTTAGCAGACTTTGAACGACTAGTATGACTAACCACAAATTGCACCTCACTGTCTTCTGGATCTGCTCTCCCTCTTGCCGATAAGCGAGACCCGTGCCCTAACTGATGTTGCCTGCTTGCTTCCTGGCGCATGTCTTGGTCTATCTGTTCATATCGCGGTTGTTCATCTCTTGGACGCGATGCTACTGTCTGGCGCGAAGAGGCTGTGCCTCCTTGGTGGGTCTGCTCGAAATCTGACAAGGATCTCTGGGTTGCTTTGCCGTCGCGACGAGTGCGTCGAGGGCTGCGGGGTGCTGGACGCATAGGCATCTTGAAGCTAAGACTTCGATGTATGGCTTTGTGTTGTTGATGAATAGTTGGTCCAGATTCAAGGAGTGTCGGCTAATATATAATAGTTGAACTCAGCTATTTGTGTTACACACTTTCTTCCGGCGTCCTCCTCTCGTGATACCAAAATAGCTAATTATCATTGAATCATGCTGATGTCTACCAGGTCTGCTTGCGAGTCCCCGAAAACTCGTTGCGCTCGAATACACCTTGCTCCTTAATGATTGCTAATCATTTTGTTTGGTTTGGTTTTGTAAATGAGTACTCGTTTTGCTCTCCTTTGCTCTGCCTATAGTAGTCATTAAGAGTTGCTGATAGTCTCGAAGAAGCGTGTTCAATGAACAACCGCCTGTCGTGTTCTAGCGGTTTGAATGCTCCCTTAATCCAATCTTCGGACCACTGTACTCCAACAAAATCAAACCCGAGGCCTGCAGCCATGAAGTTCAGGTCAAGGTTCATAAGTATAACCTTAAAGCCTAAGGTAATTACATCGGGGTTTCCCTATTCAAACCAACTTGAGTGTGCTTGCACGATACCTGATAAGTGCTGTTTACTCTTGCAGGTACTATTTCTTCTGTTCCTTGCAAGAGTCCGCTGCATCATGACGATTCGCCTTATACGTCGGCGATAACGTTCTCGTTCTCCTTAGTTTTCACCAACAATCATTCAACCGTACCATGCTACTTGCTGGTCCTACGGCTAATTCACTTACGTTGACATCCTTCCTCTAGAATGAAAATTCAAGTATACATACATATATATATATATATATATATATATATATATGTGGGATCCTCTAGAGCGACCCTCAAG
>NW_014038455.1:0-8665 GCF_001186125.1 Sphaeroforma arctica JP610 | reverse complement strand
TATATATTTGTGTGTGTGTGTGTTCTATGCGCACACAAAAATGCACTCATGTAAATAGTAATTTCCTGCAGTCAGGCGCAATCTTATAAACTCCAACGGATGGAAACGACGTGACACTGAGTTTCAACGAACTTATACAATTACATATCTCGAAAATATCGGCAGAACAGGCCTGAAGCCAAATGTATTTTGTATTGAATGCATCGACTTCGTTATATACGTAGGTGTCAACACTAGCGTTCTGGTGCGTGTTGAGGTGCTGGTGAGTCGCCTCAAAGTACTGAGTGTTTTGGAGAAAGACATAATGATGGTTGAAACTAAGAGGCGACGAGTCTACCGGAAATGGAGTCAATGTTGTTTGTGTTAGCAGATATATGCCAATGAGTGAATCACTCAAGGAAGTTATTGGGCCTATATGTAATTTATACTGTATACTAAACGTCTTACGCGTGAATCTGCAAAATAAATCATTTGTTGTTGAATCATTGCCTTCTTCTAAAAATGCATACTGTAAACCAATATTTTTGTCTTGTTTTGTTGATGGGTTGTTTTAAAAAAAAACCCCCCCCAAAACGTGTGTAAATCTGCAAAATACATAGCCTTCTGACATAGCCTTCTAAATACGAACACTTGAAAATTAAACACAAAATATAAATTATTTTTAAACCCCTAAAATAAATATACACAAATTTATATCACACGAAAACTGAAAATCGGGTCTGAAATATTTATAGCCTCGTAAAATAAAACAATGCGTCATGCTTAATGTGCAGTGACTGTTGATGTAGCTATGTTGCCTAATAAGAAGTCGTTGAGCACAGTGACTGTTGGTGTAGCTATGTTGCGCAATTTGATGCGGTAAAGCGCCCTTGGCCAAGCATTGTCTGGTCAGCAAAACTTGTTTCGACACGAGAGTAGATAGCCTGGAAAATTTCTCGGAATACATCGAAGGAGCGTAAGTAATAGAAAGTGTACCGGCTCTCGATTGGCTTTGTGTCATAAGGGATTCAGTGTATATCATCATAGCTATGTAAATTAGACAGAAGGCTATGGGATAATACAATGAACAGGGTCACGAAATATACAAAAATCCTAAAACACTAAATCAATCGGCTGCCGAAGTAATTTTATTTGTCAATGTCAAATGGCCAGCCTATGGTAAGAGCGGCAGGGTTCCTCGCTGTTGATGAATCAGAAGCACATAGTGGGCGACCATCATGTGCCATTACGCTGAGCATTGGGTCTACAAAAAAATCAAAGTTACTAAAGCTGTGGTGCTGAGGTTAAACCTTCATCGATCACTCCTATCACTCCTGGCTCCACAGCAATGCCGATGACTTTCCTTCCCAACATGTTTCTGTGTAGGTCTGCACTAGGTCGAACTAGTCATCTCAGACATACAACACAGAGTCCAATCATCTCAGATGCACCTGCATGCCGACTTTTTGTCGCTAAAACATTCAGATCATTTGACTTTAACCTGCTCTGCGTGTCGCTGTCCGTGCTAACCTTTCTCGTTGCGAAGGTTGCCGTGCACAAACTCGTACTATTGTGGCGTGATGCAGAACTACACCCTACGAAGCAACATGGTATGTTCTAAGTAGAAGCGCACCTGCCGAGCCCTGGCGTATACCTTACGCACGTTTGTGCGTGTATTACAAGTATACCACCACTATATTTTGGCTCCAATGTCAGAGTTTAGCCTTTGCCGACGGTCGTTTGGGATTCGTGCAATAGCTTCACCAATTTCTTTGCGTCAAACCTGTTAAGGTAAAGGCGAAGAGCTGAGGTGGGGTACCAATAAACATATAGCGAGCTTGATGACGACGCTCTCTGCATTCTAGTGAATCTGTGGCATTTCGGTACAAAAGCCAAATCTTGAAGGTGAGCAGAGTGCCAGTCACGGTCAATTGCTCTAAAACCCTAAAACAAAGCAGTCGCCAGCCGTTGTGAGATTCAAAAGGACTGCTGTCCAAGTGCATAGCGAATATGTCGACCGGACTATATAACGTCTTTCAACACATAAGTGTATAAGAAGCATGCAAAGTTTAGAAAGGCAAGAACAAGCATTATAGTGTTAAAAAAAAGCATGCTTGGTTCAAAAATGCAGGTACAAACATTGAAAGTGTTTAAGAAGCATGTATGGTTTAGAAATGCAGGAACAAACATTGAAAGTGTTTAAGAAGCATACATGGTTTAGAAATGCAGGAACAAACATTGAAAGTGTTTAAAAAGCATGCATGGTTTAGAAACGCAGGTACAAACATTGAAAGTGTTTAAGAAGCATGCATGGTTTAAAAATGCAGGTACAAATATCGAAAAAGTGATGTAGAATTGAGACGAATCGAAGAGGCAGACGATGGCGCACTGAAGTGTCATAGACTAGCAATGATATTCGTCAAACAGAACTAACTACAGCGTAGTATAAAGCGGGTTGGGTGAAAGCAACATGGCACCTCTTAGACCAGATATGCACTGGCAAAACACTGAATATGCGGCTGGCTGTATATAACCCAATAGAATAAGTATAACTGAGGTATTCACTGGTACGTGCAGACACTCGCACGCACTTCTTAGCAACACGAAGGGCCATCCGCCTACGAACGGAGAGGTGTAACATAGACAGGGATATATCAACCAGACCCATGCCAGCTAAGACGTACCAGAGCAAACAGGGTGAGGGCCAAGCACGCACACGTCAATGAAATACAGGAATAATCCATGCAAACGAATATAAGAACACACCACACGCATAAGAATGAACCATGCAAACACGCATAAGAATGAACCATACAAACAAATATACGAATAACCCATGCAAACAAATGTAAGAATGAACCATGCAAACACATATAAGAATGAACCATGCAAAAAAATATAAGAATGAACCATGCAAACAAATATAAACATGAACCATGCAAACAAATATAAGAATGAACCATGCAAACACATACAAGAATGAACCATACAAACACAAACATGCATGAACCATACAAACACATACAAGAATGAACCATACAAACACATACAAGAATGAACCATGCAAACACATACAAGAATGAACCATGCAAACACATACAAGCATGAACCATGCAAACACATACAAGAATGAACCATACAAAAAAATATAAGAATAAACCATGCAAACGAATATAAGAATGAACCATACAAATAAAGATGGATGATGCATTGTACACACATGTTGCTCGACACAATATCTCGCAGTACACGAACGACGCCAAGAATGACAATCCCAGACACACACGCTAGACTACGTGTGAGGAGCCATTGTGTACAGCGATGTGCTTGACATATACACAGGAGGTCACAGTAGACGACAGGGCGATCCAATACCACGAGAATAGCACGTGCACACACAAGCACACACCGATGACGCATTATTTCCTTCCCGTTCAGGTGCAGCACTGGGATGTCCCACTTGTACTCGTCGAACGCCTCCTTCTCTCTGGGGTCGGTGATGTCAATCCATTCCACGCTGTGTGGGGCCTGCATTAGTACGAGTAGAAAGGTGGAGGTGGCATGTGAAAGCCAAGAAAATAGTGAGCATGATGATATAGACGGCTGACCTAAAACCCTATGTGTAGCGGGGCTCCCAGTCTCAATTCGTGATGCTGTACAGCTGGGTAGGTGTATTTAGAACCAGCAGATACACTCCACTGCTGAGTAGTGTCATTGGTGTGCTCAGACACACAACACAACCATTTCAGAGACACACTGTAGTGAGCGCATGAGATGCAGCAACCAGTAGATACACTCCACTGCTGAGTAGCGTCGTTGGTGTGCTCAGACACATAACACAACCATTTCAGACACACATTGTAGTGAGCGCATGAGCTGTAACATCCTTCGCAACTGGTGCTACAACATTTGACAATGCTGCCCATAGTAATGGCACAGTGCTGTGAGTTTGATGGGCAACATCTGCAGAATGCCTTGTACGGCGCAAGCTTATGCCAGCAGCCCCCCGTAACAGAATATATTAAGGTAATTTAGCACACTAACTATAAAACTGACAACTGCACGCCACAACAGCACAAAGCAACAGCGTATATACAAAACTGTAGTACAGGGGGACATAAGATAGAGTGCACATATAGGACCAGTTTGAAGCTCATAAGTTACAGTATATGTTCCTCAGGCTACGCCTAATCGCAGCCTCTACTTATCTCGTGCGTTCGTTGGGCATGTATCCATTATCCTCTGAGCTGCTAACTAGGTTACTAGGTTCTAACTTGCATGATCACATATTCACTCGTGTGTGCAAGTGATGCTACAACCCAGGACAGACTGTCCGTACATTATCCTAGAACCCAATATGTTACCGAAGAACAATGAACAATTCACACACACGCCCGCTATTGCCAATTACATTGAAGCATAAACAGGTGCTGCTCAGCTGGTGACTCTCTCTCGGAATTGCTCCAATAGTGCAGGAGGTGTCCTCTCAATGGCCTCAAGAGCACTACGGTAACACGTGATATGCGCACAGCTATATGATGTGCACGGTTACTGACAACACGGATGTAACTTTGTCATGGGCCAGAATGCAAACTATGAGCGAGTGCATGGACAACGATATACGACAAAGCCTCCAGCTCATATCAGCAACCTCGGCTCCATTATCATCAAATCAATCACAGTGTCAAGAGGAGTGCAATTGTGTTGCTATGGGGCTGCAGTTGAGACTTGTTCATCTATTAAACGAAGCGGTTGTGGCGCACGTACACGGACATGTCATAGATACCAACACTAGCACAGCTCACACATTTGGCAGCGCAAGCACCTGGGGATATCTGCATGTCACCTTAGCAACCGATACTTCGAGTATAGGCTTTATATAGTAAACAAACCCCGCCTCTTATCAAAAGATATTTACACTAATAGGCACAGCATACGCAAGATACAGTACCTTGTGAGAATGATACGCGGCCTCGGCATATGAGGCGTGTATTATGACAATTGCAATACTCTTTGGGATCATGTTAAGAAGCTAAAGTGATAGCATCGCATTGGCATACGATGGCTTAATATGAACATATTGATATGACAATGTTAAAAGCTACAGAGATAGCTTCGCATGCACATACGATAACATACTATGAACGTATCTGAAGCCACTACATCAGTACATGTACTGATGATGCACAATTACACTCCGTTGTGGCATAACATACCTCGTCTTCTACCTCCAACAGCACTTGCTTCGCCTGGTCGCACAACATGCATTCACCCGACTTGCCGTAGAAGGACAGCCGAGGCAGCAACACCTTCTGTGCTTGATAGAGTCTTAAGGCCGCGCGCATGGTGTAATTGATCTATTTGGCTGGCACAATCGGTATGCTGCGACGCTGTATGTATTGTGTATACAGGAGTGCAAAGTATTGTACGAATATTATATTGTATGTACGAGTACTGTTCTGTTTAATAGAAGAAGGCGGTTAAAGTATTACGTCCAAGATTTGAATAAATCATAAATGCGTTTACGTTTACTAGTATACGTGTTTATTAATAAAAATTCCTTGTACGTCCAATGGTTGCCTTGGACGGTGGACCCCTTTATTAAACGGATTGATGGGGGCTAGGCCGGCAGCCTACTAGTACATATGGCGCCCTCTAAATAGGCTGGCTAGCTCTATACTCCGTTCGAACACATTTCGCCAGCCAAATATGGCTGAATTATTTTGGCGGATTACCGGCTTCGCGAAGCATAGCCTACTAATAAAACACGCGAAGTGACACTGTAACAATGTGACGTAAAATACTTTGTTTTTAGAAAATAGAGATTTCCATTGCCTTCTTCTTGTACGATTCCGAAGGCTATTTATCTGGATTTCTACTGAAATATTGCATAACCAGGAATACTACGTTGCCAGCCGTCCGAGAAACAGTGCATATTTTGCCACAGATAAGTGAGAACCATGTACCTGTGACGACATCTGGCAGCTGTTGCAGCTAGAATATGAGGTTTTTATTTACACGCCGGATGTCTACAGTGAATATGCATAGTAATCCGAACACTTACAGTGATTCTTGGATCGGCCACCGTTTTGCGGGCGAATTTAGATACTGCTTGCTTAAGTTTTAATATCGTCGGCATCTTCTCTGCGCAACTCTTGGCGCTATGTTTTCGATATCCTCGGCATATTATCTAATTATATTATATATGGCTTCATAAACATAGAGAATACATCTACAAAGGTCAGTCAATTTTTATGTACTTAACTCGCCTATGCATCCAACAATTTATGCATCGGCATTCACGAGTATATGTCCTATGTTTTTACAATGGAAAATCGAGAGTGGAAGTATGAAGCGAGCTACTGGTAAGAACCAGATCTCCATTACTTAAAGTATTTACGTATCACACAAGTATGCCGGCACAGTGCGCTGTGTTTATTTGTCATATACGAGTGAGTGAGATCCATTAGTTCGATCGCACACTAGCAGCCTAAATTCAACCAAGACGTCCATAGTCGCACATCCAGTACTAAGCTCGGAAAGTATGCACACGCCGGGTGATAAACTGTCGGCAAATGGGACACTCGGTCAGCTGGAAACCACAGTCGACACACGTGACCAGATGGCCACACTCCAGAAATACGCAGTTGACATGGCGTTCGTAGCAGATCTTGCACATGTCCTTATCCTCGTCGTCGTCATCGCCAATGCCCATGCTCAGGCTGGTTGCGCTGGTGTCGTTAGGCGATCGCCCGTCGCTGCCCGCGTCCTCTGGCTTGCTGCGTGTGCGTTTGGTGGGGCTTCGGGCGTACAGTCCGAGGTTGTCCATGGCCTGTTGCCGCACCAGCCGCATGACCATGTCGTGCAGTTCTCTGCGCTCCACCACGCCGGCGTAGGTCACGTGCTGCTTTTGCAGCACATACTTGAGCTGGCGAATGTTCAGTGCCCGCACCTGGTCCTCTGTGTGTAGGTCTTCCAGCAGATACAGTGTCTTCTTGTCCTTGTCGGTGTCTGCATTGGCGGGGGTACTGCTGCTCCTGTCACCGCCCGTGGTGCGTGTGTTGGGTGATCGTCTGTCAGTGCCTGTGTTGGGGTGCGTGGTTGTTTGCGTGGCTGGGCTAGTCCGTGAGTTTGCGTTTGTGTTGGTATTGGCAGTTGTTCCCGTGCCTGTGGTGGTGCCTGGTGTGCCTGCACTCGTGTTCGTATGTGATCTGGCACTCGGGTTGGCTGTGCTACTGTTGCTGGTCTGTGTGTTGCTGTTGGAGCGTGCCGCTGTCCCGCTGCGGCTGCCCTGGGCGGGGCCACTGGCTCGCCTGTTGCTGGGATTGATAGACTCATCCACACTGTTCAACATGTCTCCAATGCCTGACACCGCCCCTTTGAAAGCGTTGCTGATGTCCTGCCCTATCCCCGCCAACGGGTTATCGGGCGATGCCTTGGCCTCCGCCGAGCGAGTGGGTGGCTGTTGCTGTGTGCTTGTTGTTGGCCTGGGTGCCTGGGTGGTCGTCCGTGTGGCTTGTGGTTGCCCCCTCGTGGCTCGTTGGTGGGGTTGGTTGGCTGCGTTGCCGTTTGAACTGACACCCCCAGGGCTGGCACGGGTGGTGCTGCCATTGCTCTTGTGTTTGTTGGGTGCGTTGAGTTTGATGACTCGGTTCCACACGAGAATCAGCAGTTCGGATTTCTCCATAAACGGTGGCCGCTCGATTTTGAAATGTGTGGCAATCTTAATCAGCTCCTGAAGCAGTAGAGGAATGATAGCGGAATCAAAACATTGGCATGTGTGTAATTAAGAAGTGTGTATGAAAAACATTGGCAAGTGTATAAAAAACATAAGACAAGCATGTATACATAAAATAACAAGTGTGTTAAAAAAACCTTGACACATGTGTATAAAAAACATTGACAAAATGCGTATAAAAGCCGAGAGCGTTATAAGCTATATGTCCCAGAATCATGGAATCAAATTCTATTTATATCAGCTATAGGTTTTAAACGGTAAGTAAATAAAATTCATATATATTTGTATATAGAAATAATGGATAATTTACGCCATCCCACCTATGCACTACTGATTGATATCGATTCACTCCGAAGTCGCACTAGAACAAGTCGCTGCTCTCAGCTGCGCCCAAAGAACAGGTATTCAACACGACCGTATATCAAGATCACGAAACAGTACAATAAGCAAAATATGTTCAGAATTAGGGTAATTTAAAGGCGTATATACTTGTGTCACAGCTATACTATGGTCAATGGCGAGTTGAATGGAAAGAATTAAATTAAAGTATATCTTTACTATATACAAACCTCTATGACGACTACGAATGTGCATGTAAAATGACGAGTACTATGAGGTGGGTGTATATAAACAATTACAAATGACGACGAACAATAAAAGTGAACATTGTTTTGAACCAATTTCAACAGACTACCAACAGCATTGTCGTCCAAATATGAAAAAATATATCTCAAATGCAAGTTCAAAAGAACTATTGATCACATACCAAAAATAGAAAATTTGTAGAAAAATGAAGGTTGCAAATGTAATCTATAAAAAAATCCCGAAATACACCCTTCCGTAAATCTGTCCATATACAGATATGAATATCAGTATATATATACATATGAATGTGCAGAAACACAAAAAATAAATAAATAAACACAAATAAACACACACACACACACA
>NW_014038456.1:0-8670 GCF_001186125.1 Sphaeroforma arctica JP610 | reverse complement strand
AAGGGATACGTTCACACCTATCCATATGCTGTATATAAAATGAAGAGCATTAGAAACTAATAAATAAATATATGTTTTATAAGAATCTCATCCATTGTCTGTTAAGCTTGATGACCATTATATATCAACTTTTTGTGTTACAGACAATGTTGATATTCAATTCTTGCACCCTAAAATCACATATGATAGTTCTATTTTTTTAAAGTTTATAAAGGAAGAGCAAGAATTGAATCGGATGTAAGAAATAATGAACGTATGCGATTTATAAAATAGAAATAAAAATATAGGTGTCGAGGCCCTCTATTCATTCGAAATCTAATTGTGATTTACATACACTTGTGCATGGAAGTTGGACACAGCGATGCGTGCGTGAAGCACATCAGAGCCTAGAAGATCCTCGCAGACGCAGTGGAATACATAATAATGTGCGTAGTATACATACCTCTATCCGCTGAACTGACGTGAGCATGACAGAAGTTCACGGTCAGTTATATATTTATGTTTATTTATATATTTATATGTGCGGCAGCAACTATCCACGACGTAGCCTATGGTAAAATCATAGTGCTTGTGCAACCAAGATGGCTAGGGAAGTATCGACACATCACCCGAGCGCTGCAGTTTTTGGAAGTGTACCCTACGAAAGAAGTGCGTGAGAATAGCAAACAATCAGATTCGTATTTCGTGCTCGAAGTACATCGCGGTAGCTATGCACATATGTATAACAGAAGGCTTAAGTTGTTCACATTTCTTACGATGCTATGGAGGCTTAAGTTCGTAATCTTGAGTCTAAATATTGGTGCAGACAAGTGTGCAACGTCAGAGTCAATACCAACACACAATGGGGGATGCACTTCAAAAGCCAAATCAGTAAACGCGCAGCAAAACGGTTTATCTAAACTGGCACGTCGGTATATGAAGAAGAAAGTGATCTAGCATACAATCCTTACTTATAATAAACACGACACTTAAATACCTGACATATCAAAGTGCAGTACAACACTCTCGGCTACCCCATCCCACATACCATGACTAAGATACTAACGGATTTCGATCGCTCGGCAGCAACATCCATCGAAGGCGCAGACGCCAAGGGGTTCCTTTGCTTCTCCGGTACGGACTGCTGCCCCTGTGTTGTAGTTGGGTTTAACTTTTCCGCACCGGAGGTAGTACCATTCACAGGGTCTAGGGTTATGCCCGTGGTATCCACCGGTGAGTCACTACGAGTCCGTAGTGCAGTTGTGGCAAAGGCAGCGAACTCTTCAAAGTCAATCTGTGGTGGCCAAGAGATGCGCAAATGCGGATAGAGCCATCAGTACGTTGGTACAGACGAGTGTAACGGCTGCTTCGCCCCAGAATCGGATCCACAAACCCTCGCAAACACGATTTGCAATCAAACCACAAAAGCCAAACCCTGGCAAACACGATTTTGCAACACACACATGCATGTGAAGTGCTATGCAGTGAAACGGCATACACGTACCACCTGAACATATCTGGCTCATCCGACCACACCACCCACAGCACATCTGTGCACTCACACGCATGCATAACGTATTGCTGAACGTCTGTGCTCGCACCACCCACAATGCGAATGGACACACCTGGCCATCTTCATCCGCATCTACGCGTTTGAACAAATCTTCCATGGCGTTCGGTGCCACACTGAAATCCGATCGCACCAGGCGCACGAACTCATACAGCTCCCGCATGTCCAGGCTGTTATTTCCGTTGACATCAATGGAATCGAAAACGTATCGTAGCTGAGACAGATCCTCAGGGAATATGATATCCGTAAGCCTGCCTGCATCTCTGAGGTTGTGTGTGTGTTTGTTGTTATCCTTCCTGGTTAATATGGTGCCCATAAGCCCGCCCGTGTCTGTGGGGTTGTCTGTGTGTTTGTTGTTGTCCTTGACGGCTGTACCATTGCCCTTGCCGTCGAATTCAGGAGCGGTGTCTATCTTCTGTATAGCATTGTCTGCATCCTGGTTTGAGGTCCGGAGCGCGACTGTTGCACTCTACAGGAACCGAATACAAGAAGCAACATGAATATACGTGCCTACAAGTAGAACACGAATATACGTACTTATGTATATATATATGTATATATATATTTATATATATATATATATATACGCAGAACACGAATACAATTGCTTACATATACTAGCAGGACATGAATATACGCACTTATACATGGAAGCAGGAAATAGATATACGTACTTATATGCAGAACATGAATACAGGTGCTTACATATACTAACAGGACAAGTATATACGTACTTGTACATGGAGGCAGGACATATATATACGTACTTATATATACAAGCAGAACATGAACACACGTGCATACATATACAAGCAGCACAAGATATAGTTGTACATTCACGCACAGAAACTATTGTATTCTATCTCACTTTGCTTTCCTGGTAGGATTTCGGGACACAGCTATGCAGGGCAGTCTCACATCTGTGGACGGTTCTAGCTATAGGTAGACTGCATGGACACCTCTACACACAGATGTAGATATTGATCAGAAACACTGAGAGTTTGCAACGTGTGTGTATCACTATACCCCGCGCCCCGGTATCCTGAGCACATATCACAGTACATACTAGACAAACCCCGGATAGCGCAAGAGTTCAATTGGGCACCATCGTGGATGGGACACAAGTGTAGTCAACCGCAACTACCACCACACGAGTCCCTCCACGCGTGCGTAGAACAAAGAAGATCAGGCAGCTCACTTATTTCCTGAAGCCGATACAAGTACACGTATCTCTAGAGGGCAGTTATGATTGGCGTCCACTCCGTATACCACAACACCAGCAGAGTCAACAACGCGACGGAACACCATATACTGTATTCAGTACAAACCGATCGTGCCCTTCCAGCGAGTTTGAGAAAACGTGCGCATGGATACTCACAATTGTACCTACTGCTAGTTTTAGCCCAACCTCGATCCACCACACATATATTTATAGTTACACTCTTGCATTCACAGCCATAGAGACACGCCCCGTTGAAGGGTGTTTAATGACCGTCTTACAGGACGGCGTGTGTACAGTACCTTTTTCAGCGAACTTAGTGAGCTTTGTTTCGTCATGCTTCGGAACGTGGCGAGTGTGGTGACAGCCCGACGTAGTGAGCTCCACCCAGGATGAATCTCACTGCCCAAGTATGAAACAGCCGTACAGCAATCGTATTAATACATTAATACGAACATAAGGGCGGTGAGCTCATATGTTAAATATATATATATATATATATATATATTCTCAATGCCCATGTATGAAATAGCCGAACAGCAATCTTACTAATACATTACTACGAACATGGGGGGAGGTACATGACTTCCTCTGGGTCCATAACTGGTACACACAACAGGTCCAGTGGGTCTCATACGGCAACTTAAGACATTGAATGAAGTCTTCACAATCGTGTGAGGATTCCGAAGTGCCTGCGCACCGTTTCTATGTGCTAAACAACGACGATAAATGCCACAGAGATGAGATTTCACGGGGACATCTCACCCGGACCAGTCCCAAAATAGTAAAGGGCAGGTGCAGGGCATTACATACCTCCGTTGATCCTGGATCGTGGCCTTGTTGAAGTTCGCTTTGCGCAGCGCGGCGTCTGCCGAATGAATGGGCAACATGTTATTAAACACAACAGTAGGAAAACACAGTTATTTGGAGCTCGTGGCTATAGACACGCCAAATACCAATCGAATTGGCAACATGTTATTAAAAACAACAGGAGAAAATCACAGTTATTTGGAGCTCGTGGCTATAGACACACCAAATACCAATCGAATTGGCAACATGTTATCAAACACAACAGGAGAAAATCACAGTTGTTTGGAGCTCGTGGTTATTGACGCCCCAAATACCAATCGAATTGGCAACACGTTATTAAACACAACAGGAGAAAATCACAGTTATTTGGAGCTCGTGGCTATAGACACACCAAATACCAATCGAATTGGCAACATGTTATCAAACACAACAGGAGAAAATCACAGTTATTTGGAGCTCGTGGTTATTGACGCCCCAAATACCAATCGAATTGGCAACATGTTATTAAACACAACAGGAGAAAATCACAGTTATTTGGAGCTCGTGGCTATAGACACCCCAAATACCAATCGAATTGGCAACATGTTATTAAACACAACAGGAGAAAATCACAGTTATTTGGAGATTGCGGTGGCAGAATCGTGGGGAAACACGAATACATGGAGTACACTACAGCACACAACTGTCATCTATCTTGGCAGCTAACTTTGGTATTATCTTGGCAGCCAACTTTGGTATTTGCATACTCTGCCTGCGAGTGTGGGTACTGATACTGAGGCCAACACTCTAGCTAACCAGATCACATTGAGCCACGTGCACATCCTTCCGCAAGCCGACCCGTAGTAGTGTGGGTATAGGTACGCACACACACACATTGTACTACCGTAGTATATAGGTAGCGATTTTCTAAACGTATGCGCTCTATGCGTGTCTGCTGGTGGTTGGATTCTCTTTTCTTGCGCAGGCCCCATCATCCAGGACAGGGCTCTCGATCTGTACTCCTTACGCGCAGGTGCAGGCGAGTTCCGAAATCGGTGATAGAACTAACTCGATACTACAGATCTCATAGAAGGCTATAACTATCAGATCTATTTACGCTGGAGTCCAGCATAAACCACAGCTGCCATACACACACTCACGCATCTAACATACCTTGCACCTCCACCATCTCGTGCTGGGAGGCTCTAAGCCCATGCTCAGCCGACAGATGCAGCACCGCACCCAGGTTCATATACGTCCCGCAGTAGTTGCTCGCGCTGAACACCGTGGTGACCATCGGGAAGTCGAAGTCCTCAGGAGAATCACGCAGGCGTTTGTAGTGATACGCCACCCCATCCTGCACCACCTGATGGGCTCGGATAATGCCGTCTACCCTGGGGCATGGAAGGTGGGAGGCAACGGTTCAATAGGGCAGTTGAATGGAAGCGGGAGGACGCTAATATTGAAATGGCCGAGGCTTTCAGGCTATTGCTTTGTACGGATTGCGAGTATACACATGCGCACGCCCTGTGGTGCATGGTAGCCTTATAACCCGCACATGTGTACGTATCGTTATAACACGCGCATGTGTACGTATCCTTATAGCACGCACATGTGTACCTATCCTTACAACACGCACATGTGTACGTATCTTTATAACTCGCACATGTGTACGTATCTTTATAACACGCGCATGTGTATGTATCCTTATAACACGCACATGTGTACGTATCCTTATAACACGCGCATGTGTACGTATCCTTATAACACGCGCATGTGTACGTATCCTTATAACACGCGCATGTGTACGTATCCTTATAACACGCACATGTGTACGTATCTTTATAACAAGCGCATGTGTACATACCCTTATAACACGCACATGTGTACGTATCGTTATAACACGCGCATGTGCACGTATCCTTATAACACGCACATGTGTACGTATCCTTATAACACGCGCATGTGTACGTATCCTTATAACACGCGCATGTGTACGTATCCTTATAACACGCGCATGTGTCCGTATCCTTATAACACGCACATGTGTACGTATCTTTATAACAAGCGCATGTGTACATATCCTTATAACACGCACATGTGTACGTATCGTTATAACACGCGCATGTGCACGTATGTACGTATCCTTATAACACGCGCATGTGTACGTATCGTTATAACACGCACATGTGTACGTATCCTTATAACACGCACATGTGTGCGTATCCTTATAACACGCACATGTGTACGTATCCTTATAACACGCGCATGTGTACATATCCTTATAACACGCACATGTGTACGTATCCTTATAACACGCGCATGTGTACGTATCGTTATAACACGCACATGTGTACGTATCCTTATAACACGCACATGTGTGCGTATCGTTATAACACGCACATGTGTGTATCCTTACAACACGCATGTGTATGCTGTTCGTAGTGCCTAACCTGCATAAGAACAGGTATGTGTTGTTCGTATACGAAAGAAAGATCCTGTTGGTCTGTCCCAATTGCAAAGTCCCGACTATTCAAACAAACACACTTGGAAATCCAGGCGCACGTCATTCGCCATATTATGCACAACTCGGCAACTCATAGGTGCGATGTTGCCGCAACCTTAAACCCAACAAAATGAATGCCAGCAGTATGAGATGCGTTACAAGAGTGTCCAGCGGCACTATAGACTCTCTCGCAGAACAAATAAAGATAGTCGAGGTACATGATTCTGATTGCTGGTACAAGTATGTGCGAACTTGAAGCGCACATAGGTGCTAGGACAGGGGTGTAGAGAAGTGACCACCACGAAGGATAGGGGGACTCAAGTGTACGTACTCAAATGCAGATAAACATAATTGTATCTAGAAAAACCCATTGGTGAGCTCGGTAGGTAGATAGCAATGATAACGTTGCTATTGCCGGATTTCAGAGTGAGCACTTGATGAGGTGCACACACACGCATCCGTACAACAAAAATTGTAGGTAGTGTGGACATATATATATACATACATACAAACATAAGCACACACACACGCACACACACACACACACACACACACACTTATATATATATATATATATATAGTACATATATATATATGTATATACGCACACATACACACACACTTATATATTTATATATATATATATGTATAATATATATATATATATATTTACAACTTCGACATACTGATTGGTATCCAGGAAAGTTTTAATAGCATCGTACGCAAAGAAGACAGAGCATCCTCTGGGTGGATTAGGCAGGTAGTCTAATTCGAGGAACTCCTCATAGTCAGTTGCATTCAGTCGCTCGGCCAAACTGTCGGCCAGGGGATCGGCCCACAGGAGATCACACAACGCACCTGGATGGTATGTGCAGATGAATTGTCGATTAGTCTCTGTTTATATATAGTGATGTGCTCAATGAGGAACCTCGTGTTCCATGCCGAGCCTTAGATATGTATGTGGTTTACGATATCAGAAAGTGTGGGCTATTAGTACTCTATGATGGATAAAATTCCTGGTAAGGTCTCACTTACTGACTAGCTCTGATGAGATCGCAGGTTCTGTATTGCTACAATCACTGTGCTGTTGCAATCACTGTGCTGTTGCAATCACTGTGCTGTTGCAATCACTGTGCTGTTGCAATCACCAGCAGATATGGTGGGTAGAGCATCACCGGCCGATGAGGGCGGGCGTGTGACTTGACATGACAGCTACCCTCGAGATATTACATAAGGATATGACACCAGTGTTAAAAGCCGTTCGATGTGTATTGAGAATACTACTACAACAGAACAGAACGCAACAACTAGCAGCAAACGATACACCCACAGACATGGTCTTATAGAAACAGCTACATACATGGTCGTATTGAAACAGCTACATACATGGTCGTATTGAAACAGCTACATACATGGTCTTCTTCATACCTTTGAGTGGGGGCTCTTGAGTGCGTGGGATGGCATCGATCTCTGCCAGTGTCTTCAGTTTTGGCGACAACCCTCCATGCAGGCAGAAGAAGCGCTGCCACTGTTTGGGCGGAGCACTTTCGTCACCTGGAACACCACCGCTTATTTTCTCACCACTGCTATCTATGCTGGTTGTCCCGGTTCTGCTGCCATGTGCACCGGATGGGATGCCCTCATTCCCCGCGATACCATTCTCAATGACTGCGCAGATGGGTAGGTAGTCAAAGCAAGACATGATTTTCTCGTACAGCGCCAGGCCGTATTTCGCCACACACTCTGTCCTAAAATTGACGCCCTCGGCCCCAAAATTCTTGGTGGTCATGCACCTGGTCTCATGGTTCCCTCTCAGCATCCATATGCGCTGAGGATACGCTATCTTGAGTGTGAACAGGTACAACACCACCTCACACGAGTAGTAACCCCGATCCACATAGTCCCCCAGGAACACATACTGTGGACAACGGCTGTAATCCTCATCGTCATCCCGGTCTTCAACACCCGCCGCCCCTCCCGAACCAAACATCGCGTCGTCAGACCCAGAGACACCAGCTGCTGACGTGCCACAAGCGCGCACAGGCCGGTCTCGTACCTGTCCGTGTATATCGAATATCCTCAACAAATCACCGAACTGTCCGTGTATGTCGCCCACGACCGTGGCCGGCGCTTGCACACGCACCACGTTCGCCTCCGTACTGAATACATCTTTGGCGCGGCTTATAATATGCTCCGCTACAGTCAGGGGTAGCAGCGAGTTTGCCTTGACTTGTATTTGGACGGCTTCAGGTGTGTGTGGGGTACCTTCTGCATTTGAAGTATATCGTTCGTTCTCATCTGGTTGGGGCTCGGGTCCATCCAAGAGCGATTGGTTTGAGAGACATCGCAAAATGGCTGAGATGATGGGACGGCCGACCTGTGGTGTGAAGATGATTGATTGTGTAACGGTATGAACAGGCAATAGGCTAAAGAGGTTTCTACTAGAAATGCTTTTATGCTTAAACAATATACACAAAGAACCTTTCATTTATGTGTATACAGTGGATGACTACTCAGACATCCGCACAGATATACAAACAAAAAATGGTACATATAAATATATATATATATATATGAAAATACAATGTATCTATATATGTCTATATA
>NW_014038457.1:7406-8680 GCF_001186125.1 Sphaeroforma arctica JP610 | reverse complement strand
GCGTGTTTGTGTGTGTGTGTGTGCGTGTGTGTGTGTGTTTGTATGTGCATAGGAATATATGCATCGATATATTAGTTGAAAACCTAGAGATGAATATTTTAGAACCCTTATAGGTTCGCCGTGAACTTTGAATGTAGAACTGATGGATTTATCGATCCATATTCTACGGTACATTGTACTACAACTTTGCTAATGATCTCCTAAACCTAATTCTCCTGCCATTCAGAGATGTATGTCCTAAACTTAGCTCTGCTGCGCTTCAGAGATGTCCTAAACTTAGTTCGCCTGCGCTTCAGAGATGTCCTAGATTTAGTTCTCCTGCGCTTCAGAGATGTCTAAAACTTAGTTCACCTATCCTTCAAATTTATCCAATCTACTGCTCTGTAGTAATATGTTTGATCACTTTGGCAGGCACCCCAGTGCAAACCGTATTGCTGGGCAAGTCCTTAGTCACAACTGCACCTGCACCCACCACCACATTATCGCCTATGGTTACACCCGGACATACAGTCACGTTTGCCCCGAACCAGCACTTGTCTCCCACAGTAATGGGCTTGGCATACTCATCCCCTCTGGCCCGTGCCTCAGCGTCTGTAGGGTGGGTGGCCGTAGTTACTTGGCAACCAGGCCCAAACAGCACATCATCGCCAAATGTCACTAAGTTACAGTCCAGGATGCAACACCCATGATTCATATAGAAGTTCTTGCCTACACTGATGTTATAGCCGTAGTCACAGTAGAAGGGCGGCTCAAGCCGCACATTGTCTAGCTTCTGTTGGAATAGTTTCTCCACCAGTGCATTGCGCTCGCCTGTCTTACTGGGATGCATTTGATTGATTTCCCAGCAGATTGCCTTAGCGGTTTGCCTATCATTTGTCAGTTCCTCAGTGAATGCGATGTAGAGGTCGCCATCCAGCATCTTCTGCTTCTCACTGCGTGCATCCGTCATGTCCACTAAATTGGTTGTATCTAAGGCACCAGATTATAGATGTGTTGTATGATATACGATGACACTGTCCTGCCGCTCAATGCTTATGCAGAAGGTGTCGGCGCCAAACAGCACATTGCATTCGACTGGGCACAACCCAGATACCTTGAAGTATTTACATAGATATAGCAAATCAGACAACAACTTAGAACTGAAATTTTCTCCAACCCTACTTCACCTCTGCTGATGTTGATTATTTAAATATTATATTCAGAGAATGCCGCTCACACAGCCTCTAAACCCTAAAACCCTAATAATAACTAAAATATATATTTTTTTAAACAAA
>NW_014038457.1:2309-6751 GCF_001186125.1 Sphaeroforma arctica JP610 | reverse complement strand
TAAACTAATAATAATAATATATTAATTAATAATATATATATATATATATATATATATATATATATATATACATATATATCACTGTCTGTTGTTTATTGATTGAGTCTTAATCCGCACTTCAGAAGGTGCGAGTGTTGATGATTCACTGTATAGTATTGACGATTCACTGTATATTGTTTATATATTGAGTCCTATTATCCGCTTCAGAAGGTGGGATAGATCGGTCCTTTTGGTCCTGGTGTTGGCTTGTACTTCTGTACGAAGGATGTGTTCGCGACCTCCTCCTTGACGGGTTCTGTGTTTGAGACGGATTAATAAAAAGTTCGGTGCGCAGATATCGTTTGTGGACTTAATGTTACTTACTGAGGTATACATATACACTGTCATCTCTGGTTGTTTTCTGAATTTGACAATGGATTTAATAGCAACTCAGACGCCGCGTATGAGCGCCGACGTTATCACATTCTGTGCTGAACATGTAGATGTGTATACGTGTAGTGTGTTCACAGACAATAAACGGTGTTAAGTACATGCCACATCCGTTGCAAACTTTCATTGCAATCTCAATGATTTTTCTACATCATAGTATATAGCGCAGCATGTGTACTGCCAGTAATGAGTACAGCCATTCACCTCTGCCACAAACCACACGCACATGGCACCTCCGGTCCTCGAGCACCTGACTCGAAACCCAAACAACACAAACAGTCTATATACTATGCAACACATAAACTACCCCTGCACGCTTCACGCTCAAGCGCTTCTCGTGGTGTAAGTACAACTTACGTCTCTCATCGAGCCACCTCAGGACCTTCTGCTCCTTGCCGTTGATTAACATTTTGAATGTCTGCACCCGAGCGTCGTGGCGTGCCCGCAGAATAGCCTAGTGGGTGCAGAAAATGAGATAGGAAGGTGAGCAGCAGACGTGGCAGTGACTGAGGTGATGGCATGAATGTAAGCCCGGGTGATGGTATCAATATAAGCTTGGGTGATGGTATCAATGTAAGCTTGGGTGATGGTATCAATGTAAGCTTGGGCGATGGCATGAATGTAAGCTCAGGTGATGGCATGAATGTAAGCTCAGATGATAGTATGAATGTAAGCTCAGGTGATGGTATGAATGTAAGCTTGGGAGATGGTATGAATGTGAGCTTAGGTGATGGTATGAATGTAAGCTCAGGTGATAGTATGAATGTAAGCTCAGGTGATGGTATGAGTGTAATCCTACAGCTAATGCCCTAGCAAGTACACTTGGCCTGTCTCTCTCTCTCTCTCTTAAGCCAACCGACACAGCACTCACCTCATCAACTACGTCGGCCTCGTACAGCTTCAGACAGTCTCGTCTGAAGTCCTCGATGACGACGTAGAACTGTGAACGAAGCGAAGCAATTGACTTGCCATTAGCACACACGTACCATCAGTCTAAGACACTTACGATCAGTCTAGAGTTCGTTGGTTTAAAGCCATTAGCACTGTATACAGTTGCAACACACCTACCATCAG
This sequence comes from Sphaeroforma arctica JP610, assembly GCF_001186125.1. Taxonomy (NCBI): domain Eukaryota; class Ichthyosporea; order Ichthyophonida; genus Sphaeroforma; species Sphaeroforma arctica. The sequence goes on along the minus strand of NW_014038457.1, from coordinate 5,248 downwards.
CCTAGGATTCTTAGGTTTAAAGCCATTAGCACTGTATACAGTTGCGACACACCTACCATCAGTCTAGGGTTCTTGGGTTTAAAGCGATCTAAACCGGCAAGTAATGTCACTTTCATTGAGGGTTGTAAGGACCCGTATAAACGAAAAATAGTTTTTTACAAAATAGTTGATGTACAATAGGGCGACAGCCTTATATTGACTGTGTGATGCCCTACATACGAACCCAAAACTTTTTTTTGGATATTTGACCCAAAACAGTCAAGGTATTTTTTCAGTTTTGAATCGCAACCGCAAATATCACAAAAATAGTTCGTATTTAAGCGAAGTTCGTTAGTTTATGTACTTTTTTGGACTATAACGTAAAGCTGTTGTGCGAGTTGAAGGTTTCCGAGGGTCCCAGACTCTCGGAAAGTTGACCTCGAAATAGTGTAATATCATTTTTTTGTGAAAAATCGTTCCTGTACATTCATTGGTCCACAACTATTTTGAGGCAACTATTTCGGTTAACTATATCTCGTTTGTACGGGCCCTAAGCACAGTCATCAAAGTCAAATAAGCCACACCACGTCGCAAACATTAAACACAGATACAATACACGCCAGCAAATCAAGCCCCCACTTACATACACAGATCACCCCCCCACATACACTTCACACCCCCCCCACACACACATACACCACCTATCCTTTTAGTCCCCTACCACCACCTATACTTGCACTATCCATACGTGCTCCAATACCTCATTCGAGTGCAATCGCCTGGCCTTGGCTTCTCTCAGCAGTCGCTCGAGCGCTTCCTTCGTCTCTCGTTCTGCCCTGGCCCTCCGCTTGCGGCGTATCTGACCCACCAGCAGTGACAGCAACACACCAAACACTCCCAGCATCAGCATGGACAGCGTGCGCACCCACCGACGTAGCCGACACTCCAGGCTGATGATGGCCAAAGCTTTGTCCACGTGGATGTAGGGGTCTGCGTCCATGTGCTCTAGGAACACACAGGGGGGGCGCATGACTGCCGATAGAGTGTGTGTGTGTATGGGGGGGAGAATAAGGGGAGAGAATAGGGGAGAGCGGATGGGGGATGGAATAGCGTAGGTAGGTGCAAACACTACGACAGTGTGGGGTGAGATGCAGCCCTGGAACAGTCGCAAATGAACAGGTGTACATATACACGCGGGCAACCAGAAGTGGTGGGCATACTTGATCTGCTGCATGAGTCGATTTATAAGAATAAGAACGCACCTACATCCACACACCCAGTGGGAATATGCTTAAGAACAAAGTTCGGTATCTTTAAATGGCAATGCTACTCGCACAGGATATGAGAATGGCGTGTATGTGCGTAAAGGCCTCTCCGTCTGAGTGTGGTTTTGTAACACACAAAGATATCGCATGTGGCGAGTTATCCACATCACACGCACTACAAACGAATCAAGTAGATGAAAAAAAGCCAGCGCACACACAGCTAAAAAGCAAGGCGCTGCTTACCAAATTACCATTGCTTACCATACTACCATTACTTACCATACTACTATTGCTTACCATACTACTATTTCTTACCATACTACTATTGCTTACCATACTACTATAACTTACCATACTACTATTGCTTACCATACTACTATTGCTTACCATACTATTATTGCTTAGCATACTATTATTGCTTACCATACTGTTATTGCTTACCATACTATTATTGCTTACCATACTATTATTGCTTACCATACTATTATTGCTTACCATACTATTATTGCTTACCATGCTTCCTCTGCATATGCAGTGGCAGAGCATCTGCGTACGAGTCTTCTGCTGTCGGCGGCGCCACAGGACACAGTTCGCCATTGATCACTTCAATCATTCGGAACAGTAGATTGTCTGACTCCATTGCAAACTGTGGGTGACGGTGTATGCAAGCACATGCGTAGCCAGTATTGTAGTTAGGTGAGGTGGCTATTGCCGTGTTACTATGGTATCTGTATGGGATGACTACACTGCAAGAACAGTGTTACTAGGTACTATCCTCAGAGATACGTTTTAGGGTCTAGGGTTTTAAGATACGTTGGAGGAGGTGGCGCACCTTCGAGACGAGCCAGTGACCAGCAGTGCCGATAGATGACAGACATTCAGATGAGACACAGCAGACACTCAATAGCACACACCACAGCAGTGGGAGAGGACTGGCATCTCTAAGGTACAAGATACACTATGTAATATATATTATAGCCAAAGTGTGCACACACACCAAAGCAGTTCACCGCATGATTGCTTCTGTGTTGTGGGTAGCGCTGACTCTGCTGACTCACCTCTTCTTTGATGACATGCGCCTCTCCTGTCCAGTACAGCCCCGGTGCGTCTGTGTACCCGCACTGTGCAAACCCTGTGGATGGAGCGAACAATACCACGTGATAGTACCTGAGCACTTGTGTTTTAGGGTATTTAAACCCCCCCCCCTATGCCATCCGCAAAGCACCCAATGCATAGAAAGGTGGGTCACTCGAGGTCAATAACTCCTAAACCCTAAACCCTACACCCTAACCCCAAAACCGTAAAACACAACCCACTGCACCACATGACAGGACAGCCACAGCGCGTCACCCCACCCCCCAGCCCACACACCTTCGTGTCTGCGTAGCCGTTTGAACAAGTTCTCCGAGGCCATCAGTAGGCGAATGTTGCGTGCGTTAGCCTCTAACTCACGCTTCTCCTCGTGCAACAGACACTTGCCGTCGTACAGCACATACCCTGCCGCACACTTGAGGTCTTCAGATTGGCACACCCCCCCGTGCAAGGGACTGAAGCCGTCAGGCCGACCAACTAAGCGCATGAACCATGGTGACAATAGGGATGAGACAGATGTATGTATGTATGTATGTATGTATGTATGTATGTATGTATGTATGTATATATGTATATATGTATGTATGTATGTATGTATGTATG
>NW_014038457.1:0-1732 GCF_001186125.1 Sphaeroforma arctica JP610 | reverse complement strand
TATATATATATATATATATATATATATATATATATGTACATACGTACATACATATATGCGTACAACAACACGTGATTGTTAGTATGTATAAATTGGGCTGTAACGCCATGCAAAAAATGGAAAGCGTTTGTATCAACCAGCAACTGGCGTGTACATATACGCACAATCCCCACATATGACAAACGATAGGCACGCTACATACATCCTTGGACGTATGGGCCACAAGTGCACCGCGTGAGCTTCCTTTTATCTCTACCCACACGCCACCGCCTACGTACCTGGTGCGTCGCCCGTGGCCGTTTGGCTGGGCTGTGGTGCGGCTGGGTGGGTACTTCGTCTGTTCCCTCCGCTTCTTCTTCCACACATTCCAACTGGCTATCCGCGTGCTCATCAGTATCTTCAGTGTTTATCCGTAACACTGACTCCGACCGGCGCTCACGGGACCTCGGCCGTGGCACACCCTAGAAGCCATTAACGTAAATACATAAGCAAACAGAACGAAACAGGATCACACGGCACACCCTAGAGGCCTTCAACGTAAATACATAAGCAAACAGAACAAAACAGAATCACAGGGCACACACTAGAAGCCATCAACGTAAACACATAAGCAACCAGAACGACACAGAATCACACGGCACACCCTAGAAGCTATCCACGTAAATACAAATGTAATCAGAACGAACCAGAATCACACGGCACACCCTAGAACCACCAATCAGACCCAAGCCACAACTACGCAATGACTCACCGGTGGTTTGGTGGGGAGTGGTCTGCTGCTTTCTCGGCTGTCTCTAGTGTGTCTCGTGGTGCTGTCTCTAATGTTCCTGGTGGTGTGAACGTCTCTCGATTGACTCCTGCGCACACGACTGCCCGACGGAACAGTCGACGCAGAGGCTACGGAAGGTGGGCGTAGTGAGGACTCGCGACGGTGTGGTGAAGCCTTGACTTGTTGTGCGATGTACTACGGGTAGGGAATGTTGCTTAGAAGTAAGTGTGTGTGTTTGGGTTTAGGGTTTAGGGTTTAGGGTTTGAGTTTTAGGGTTTGGTTGTCTGAGGTCTGATACTTGGGCGGTTGTAGTCCAGGTGATTGATATAAGCGATTCCGTGTGAGATGCCCTCAGACGTTTGCCAGCTGTATGGTACTCAAACCCCATTAAGTAGAAATCGGATTGTTACGTTCAAAGTACTTGCTCGAAGCGTACGATACTGTCTCAGCGATATACACTGAGCTGAGCAGATGACGACCATTGAAATAGTACTGTTACTTGTATGTATACGTATACATACAATAAGTCACAGGGCAAATGACGTCCATTGAAATACTACTTCTACTTGTACGTATACGTATACATACAATATGCCACAGGTACTTGATAGTGTTAAACCCGTCTTAGCGTGCGGAAGTATCGAAAATGTAACATCGCTGCCAAGACAGGGCAACACGGTTAACACAAATTGATATGAAATTCAAAATGGCACACAATGACTTACAATTTCATTCCGAAGTGCAGTACTGTCGTTGACGGCGGAATCTTCTGTCTTGTCTTTCGTAAAAGAATCATCAATGTGTATCTGGATGACAACAGAAACTTTGTGAATACTAATCCTCTACGTGCCGAAATATATACATAATGTGTCGGGTTTTCTGTGACAGAGAAAGAGTATATACATAACAACAACTGTAGATGGATATATATATGTGTGTGTGTGTGTGTGTGTGTGCGTGTGT
>NW_014038458.1:5383-8686 GCF_001186125.1 Sphaeroforma arctica JP610 | reverse complement strand
TTTTATGTGTTTTATATTTTATATATATATATATATATATATATGCATATATATATAGATATACATACACACACCTATATCTATATATATATATATTTATATTTACATATATGTACATACATATATAAATATATATTTGTTTTTATATATTTGTATATATATATTTATACTTTTTTATAAATATGTTAATATATACATATACGTATAATATATATATATATATATATATATAAACCATTGCTCTGGTCAGAACGATTTTTCATATAATATTCCCGGATTCTTCATTGACAACATGATCTGTTCTTATTTAGAAAATAAATGTATAAACCAAATGTATTTTCATCTTCAACTTATCGCAGGCGTTGCACGGGCCGATCTTTCCAACGGAGAAGTAGACGTACTGACTGAGGACAACTTTGACAAGAAGACAAGTAGAGGTACATGGCTGATTGAGTTTTACGCACCATGGTGTGGACACTGCAAAAAGTTAGAGCCGACATTCAAGGCGGCCGCCCGATTATTGTCAGGGAGGGTGTCTTTAGGGAAAGTGGATTGTACCTCGCAACCTGCACTGGGCACTCGCTTTGGGGTGAGCGGATATCCGACAATTAAGGTGTGTTCGTTGTATATATAAATTTATATATATGTATGTTTATATAGCTTTGTGAAGAAGATATACGTAGTCTCTGAGTAAAGTCGGTGAAGAATGTTGGTGCGAGTTCCGCTCTAGTCGTGGTATAATGTGGAAACCGCAAAATTTTAGGTTTGTTTTCCGAGATCATACACGGTGCTCGCCTTGAGATGAGTTGACATCTAGCGCTATGTTTTGGTGATGGGTGGTGGCAAGGTTGTTCAGAGTATGCCTCAGAATAGCCAAAGAAAGCTGCAAGTCTTGCCTAGCCCAGCTAGTACCGGTTTCAGAACACTCGAAGGCTGTGTGCAATCAAGAAGTGTCGGTTGAATAATCTAGACTCGTGGGTGTTGCCATGACAATTATTTAGAGTAGGCATTACCCGCGTTAGGTCGGATGACTATCAGACACTTTGTCCGAGCGGTGGGAACTGTTGCGTAATTTAGTAATAGAATTTACTTGGTTGGCAAACGCTGATAGCGCACAATACGATTGGTTATGTTCCCATTTAATATGACTTAAAGCTAAACCTAGTTGACACCGTGAGCCAACATCTGATGCTTACGACGAATATTGTGATATGATCACTGTTTGAGTACGATAGCGTGGGCTACTTCAATCGTCTTAAAGTAGTCTAGACTATTTGTAAGCTTCTCTGTGGTTCCAATAGTGACCTTCCAAGACGAGATATCCAAGCGTTGTGTTTGCGGTGGCAGGTAAGAGCTGTGCGTATAAACAAGTATCTATTACGTAAATAGTGATTTTGTTCTTGTTATTGTACGTTAATTGGCGAGAGAATATGACACGATTGTAATCATTCGACTGTTTCATTATTTCCCATATGATCATATAGGCCATAGGGGATATTGGCGTGCTGGACTACCGAGGCGCACGCACTGTGCCTGCGTTCGTGGAATATGGAGAGCTTCTCAGTCAGCCTGCTATTAAGGCTTATGCAGAGCAGTCGAATTACAAAGGTGAAGGAAAGCCGGTCTTTCTGCTACTTGGGGGACGAGCCGGCGAAAAAAAGGTATTCAAAGATCTAAGTATGATGTATGACAAATGTATAAAAGTATCTGAATGTGTTGTATGCTGTATTCAATCGAGGGGGTCTTCACAGTCTATTTGCTTGCTTCGGCTATGTACTTTAAAGCCTAAGTTCAGCGGGTGTGCAATACTCTTCATGCGTACGTAAGACCAAACCATGAATATCAAACAATGTATTTTCAGATATGTTTGCTAATTACCATTGCGTCGCCACGTTTAGATACCCAGCAATCGTCGTACATCTTCATATAATATTCTTCTATGAATTGTCATGTCATTCTGCGTCGCAAACTTCAGGCTTACGGCTGGTCCTGAAACTCAAAAAAAATGTACTCAATGTTCACCTACCTCCTACTTTCGGGCGCAAGTGTGTTAAACCGAAACTCCGCGGAAATCGCGAAATATTGAAGCTTAGCAGAACGGCTATGGGACATGCTGGAATTTGATAGATTACTCGCATAACTCTGCGGATGGAGGAGAAAAGCAAATCCGATCGTTTACATCTGTGACATCTCGGATGGAAAACATCACATACGTTGTCTACCACGAAATGAACCCCCTTTTAGTAATGTATTAGCGTTAAAATCTGCATACACAGGTATATGCCAAGGTCGCCGAAGCTAGAAAGATGCAGTCTGTATTCACGTACTTTACCATACCCGAACGGCCGAGTCCGCTGGGACAGGAGATCTTGGCGATGCTGGGCATCACAACTCAGGTAGATAGGGAGTCCTATCGCAGCGGCGAAGAGAGGCGCCTGGTTATCATCAGCGAAAGCAAAGTATTCGACTACCGGGGTAAGGTTTTGCGCACTTATTTATTGTTTGTCTGTGTTTGTGAATGTGTATCTGTTATTGACCAATCCTTGTATGTGATCTATGGGACAATAGTTTTGTCGACGCTGGTCACCACAACTCAGTTGGAAAATTGAGTCATATCGCAGCGGCGAATAGGGGCGCCTGGGTTTTATCAGCTTGGGCAAAGTTTTCGACTTCAGGTATAAGGATGGCACACCCACTTATTGTTTGCTTGTATTTGTGTATGTGTGTGTGTATTGCTGATAAGTCTAGGAATTTGGCCTATTTGGCAGGTGTTTTCATCGATCCGCATCATCACACCTGAATGGGGAACGGAGCCGAATCTTAGTTGGAAAGAAAATCGCTTGTTTTGCATCAGTATATACAACGTTCTTCATCAGGCTATAGTTATATTACCTGCAAAGCATCATGATTTCAGAACGTCAAGAAAGTGTCACGCACTTCAAAGGCACAATTTTAATTTCTGTGCGAATGAAGGCTTTCGAGAACGTGCCTCATTGCCAAAAGCATGACGGGTATAAAATGTATTCCAAAAACCAAGGTTTTTTATGTGTACTTCCATCTTTCTAGGGATATGGGACGCGGAGCATATGGGATCGTGGGTCGATAGACTGAAATTCGGCTACATGCCACAAATTGCAAACGGACTCAACAATACGTATCAGTATAAGGATATAAAATCGCCCAACAGTACCATAATTATTGCCGCATACTCGATAGTGGACGAGAAGGAACCCAGCGTGAGTAACAAAATTATGTTTTCAATATATGCAAAGCTATACACGTGTCTTTCGATACTCACATACG
>NW_014038458.1:0-2811 GCF_001186125.1 Sphaeroforma arctica JP610 | reverse complement strand
ATATAAGTGTGTATGCATTTATTTATATTTATATATATATATGTATATATATACATATTTGTGGGTGTGTGTATTTATGTATATGCATATATATATATATATATATGTGTGTGTGCCTGTGTGTGTATATATATACACTCGACTTTCCCAGATTTATTTGCTTGTGCATGGATGTATTTTCACCTCTATTAAATATTGTAAATATTCAGTATGTGCCATGGATTCAATTGTAGTGTCATGGTTTTGCTTGAGGTTTGGTCCTAGTAAACAACCTTTTAGATTAATATAGTGCAGAAGGGCTGATAGCGGTTGTAATGTATAGCTATATTGGCGCTACGACTATGCAACTGCGCTTGTACGGAGGCAAGCGAATCCAATAGGTAGAGCGTTTGCAAATAGCCGTCTGCAGGCTAAAACAAGTTTACTTTCGATTTTTGCATTGTCTGACATTCTTTTGTTTTGTGATGTGCTTGAAAGGGGTCTAATATCTATGACACCATGTCTCAATACAGTTCTATACATAAAGTAGGGTCCCGGTGTGCTTTTTGGGTTTACATCCCAATGGGTGTAGTCTAGTATGGATACTCACTTCTTGGTAGTGACTGACCTACCACACGTGTGCAGTATCTGAAGTACAAACCCCGAAGGAATATGAAATTGACTAGTGGGAGAAGCGTATCGCTAGGGGTTCACTATACATGTATTCATATAGCGGTACATCCTGCGATAGTCACATCGTACCTTGACTAGTGGGAGAAGCGTATCGCTAGGTGTTCATTATACATGTATTCATATAGCGGTACATATTCCTGCGATAGTCACAGCGTACCTGATCACCCATTGACCTTTATAAATTCCATTCGCAGGAGATTGTGAAAGCAAGCATGGAAGAAATTTGTGAGAATGAGTTCGTGCGAACCAGCGAGTATGTGAGGACCATGTGTACAGTCTGTACGGCTAAACATTGTGTCCCTTGTCTGTGATTGATCTTCATTGTGTCCCTTGTCTGTGATTGATCTTCATTGTGATCTTGTGCGCACTATGGAAAATATGAGTGTGTATCGGGTAGCCTCAAAGTGCGATTTTCGGTACAATCTGCTCGTTTTCACAGTTGATAGGTACACCATAGGATTGTGTGCTCGAATGGGATCCTTGTTCTAGGGGTGCTGTTTGCCTTGACCTGAATTTTGGGGTGTGACAATACTATATGCCTTGATGGAGTAGCAATCATAATTACCGACTGCGAGTATAATCTTTTAACAGAAGCTTACATAACTATAGAAGTTGATGCGCGTCAGTTGCTTGGTAAATGAGTACCTTTAGTAGATTGACGTATAGAATATCCGTATAGCGGCTGTGTGCTGTCTGCTTGACGGACGAGATATACGTACCAATCAGCTAGTAAGTGCTATGTGATAGATTACTCGTTCAATGAACCCACTTCTTGGAGCACTACACGATAAATACCATATCAAATATATTTACCCATACTCCTATACACAGAATGGCCAGTCCAGGCAAATACTATCGGTGTTTCTGGTTGCATGGCCCCGATATGAGCAAACTACTCAGGGAAGAATTCGGGTTAGACGGGATTAAAAACGTCCCCCTGATTTTTGCGGTGAATTCAGATTCGGATTATTTCTTCCACGATGATGACCCGCGATCTTCGGCAGCAGATGCGAAGGACTTTGTGGAACGGCTAAAAAAATGGGGATGTCAATGTAAGTGCGCGAAGTACCGAACATGCATTTACATAACAGACACATTTTATAATTATGCACGTATAGAAATGTATGTGTTTATGTATGTGTATATTTATATATATCTGTGTGTGTGTATGTGTGTACGTGTTTGTGTGTGTATGTTGTGTATATGTGTATACATATATGTATGTATGTTTATATATGTATATGTATACATATATGTCTATGTATATATACCTATATATCTATAAACCTATCTCGATAATTATAGATAGTTTAGATATTTATATTGTTATATTGTTATATTGTTATATTGTTATGTATGTATTGTTTTAAGATATGTATATGTATACGTATTGAAAGAGTGGTGATGCCAGTGCTAGTTCGAATTGCCGTGCATAGGTCAGAAGATACCTCCATAGTTTTAAGAATTGAGGTGATAGTAGTTGTGGAGTTGATACCAGATATGATCCAGTTTACAATTCACGAGAAGTGGTATGTCTGTACTTTTTACCTGATACAGTATACCTAGTCACCTTGCAGCGGAGCAAGCAGACTGTGCACCGGTTGTGAACCTACTGTGCGGGGTTTCATCGGTTGTGCTAAGGATCAGCATCGTCTGGTCGTTCATATTCATACTTTGTCTTCCCATCCAATGTTCAGGGCCATGGTTTCGCAATCGATCGCTTCACACGGGTATGTCATCTCGATTGAGTGCTGACCCTGTCCTCTACTCACTTCAAGGGAACTTCTCGTATCTCGTGCATACTGCGTTTTACAAGGGCTCAGATTTGTTCGTGTTGTATGGATAAGTAGCTTGTCAATATACATTCTTTTGCGCAATCCTGGTCTGTCCGGTAGTTGGAATATAGACCCGAAAAAATCAGCGGCATCAGTTCGTAATACAATTCGCATCGTGTGTTAGGTCGAAGATGTACTCGTGCACTTCGGTTTTCGATGGGTACGTGTGCGTCTTTACCTTCGTAGCTCATAATAACAACAAATGTGGGTGACGCTCATGGTGCATTGCAGTGCTTTGACTGCAACTCTGTTTGTGAATTAGTATATATATATATATATATATATATATACAATACACTATTAT
>NW_014038459.1:7472-8698 GCF_001186125.1 Sphaeroforma arctica JP610 | reverse complement strand
ACACACACACACACATATATATAAATATATATATATATATATATAATATATACAAGTATATGGATATGTATATATATATGTAATACATATACGTGTGGGCGAGTGTTTGTAAACGGGCGTTTAGAAAGACAAGTGCGTATTATTTATAGTCCGCACACTATCCTCACTGGTCCATAGCTGGTATTATACTATAGCAAGCATGTGGGTGAAACTCACACTCTGTGTGTCTGTGTGTCTGTGTTTGTCTATGGTACGTGGCAAATAAGACAGCTGTAGTATTCAGAAGTTGCGCATAGGTGTAGAATGAGCCCTGTACTACAGTAGTTTGCTTCGTATGTACAGTCCACTATAACGTGTGCGAAACGGTTTCTCTTAGGTGTGTATTCGATTAGTTGTTGTATAACTACAGCATTGGCTGATGGTTGGAGCATGAGAGTCTCCACTGTCCGATATGAAACAGGCGCAGAGAATTATTGACCCCACGGCAATGCACAGCCTCTCATGTGCACCACTTCAACACTCGCGTAGCACACGTCGCACTCACTCTCTATTCGTCTGTCTTTGATATGCATTCGGCCCTGACAGTCATCGGGCGTGCAGGTCAACACCATTGGAAGAGCATTAGACACGGAGACCTTCCAGTCGTACTATGATGGTCAAAGTACATGTACACCACTCTAGCACTCGAGTAGCATGCACCACACGAGTCTATTCGCCGGTCTTTATTCTAATTATGGCAGTGACAGAGTTCTAGCGCTTGGGGTTTCACACCGGCTGAACGGTGCTAGTTATACAGAACTTTCAGTCATACTCTAATGCTCCCTCTCTGTATGTCTGGCCTGGCTGATAATGCGTCATATCACATTCATACATCAAACTCACTCACTTACTCTCTGTATGTCTGGCTTGGCTGTTAATGTGTCGCACCACATTCATACATCACACTCACTCACTCACTCTCTGTATGTTTGACTTGGCTGTTAATGTGTCACATGTAGAGTCTTCGGGCGTGCGGGATTGCACCGTTTGAAGGGCACTCGGAATAGAGACTTCTCTGAGAGCGACGCCGAAACGTCGTTCCCTGGTGTCAGTGTAGACGACAGTATGTATGCGTGACACGTGAGCTTGTACATGGGCTACGTGTACACTGCCACGTGCCCCTGCATAGATACATATGTTCCGAATGTGACACCATCGATATATACATACATATATTCACACACACA
>NW_014038459.1:0-7406 GCF_001186125.1 Sphaeroforma arctica JP610 | reverse complement strand
AAAACCCTAAAAAAACCCGGCGGGCCTTCATTTTTGTCCGAACCATGTCGAAATATTTTGTTTTAGGGTTTATGTTGTGGAAAGTTTGTGTGTCGTGTAAGAATGAAACTAAATTGCACAAACAGATTTGTAATATATACATTCTCGGAGACAAAAAAATATATACATTCTCGGAGACAAAAATATATATATTCAAAATAATGTGGTTCACCAGTCAACCCCGTCTCGTCGAAGCAAAATTTTACGTCGAACGTCTTTTTTTGATAGAAAAAGGTATTTTTATATTGCTGATGTGCGTGCAAATTACCTAACCCCAAGGCCCGGAGCCGCCCGTCGCGCATCAGCACATTGGCGACGTGGAAGTGGCGAAAGTAGACGGCCATGTCCAGCGACCGGTTGGTGTCGGAGGTGGGTTCGTACTCGGTGTTGGCCAGTAACAATTTTACACAGTGCAACAAGCCCGAGCCGCTGCAGAGTTCTAGTGCATTGTCATACGAGGTCTGGTCAATGCGCAGATCCGTGACCAAAATTTCGACCACATCCGAGCTGCGTTTGGCGATGGCGGCGACCAGGACCTTGGACTCGTGCGCAAAGGGATCAATCTCAGGGACTCCGAGCAGCATGCGCACAATGCATACATTGTCGTTCATAACGGCAACGACGAGAGCCCGATTCTCAAACACAGTAGGGTCGATGCGTGGATCCGAAAGGAGCAGGCGCACGGTGTTGGGGTTTCCGGCACTGCAGGCCTGTACAAGAACGGTGGTCATGTCACGGGTCCTGGTGTGGCCACCCAGATAAGCTCCGTTAACTGGAATCGACGGGTCGACGCGGGTATCGGTGAGCAGTTTGCGCACGACAGTCACTGAGTTGCCACAGATGGCGTTCTGCAGGGCCGCATTGTCACAGGCAGCCGGATTAACAAGCGGGTCGACCAACAGCATGCGAACGACCGGTAACTGGCCGGTCCGGGCGGCCTCGCACAGGGCACGGGTCACGTACGAGTCGGATTCCGCAAGTCTGGCTCGCACACCGGAGTGGGTCATGAGGATGCGCACCACAGACATGTTGCCGTGACGACAGGCCATGATCAGCGGTAGACAGCGGAAGGCCGTGGGGTCTATGCGGTGGTCGGCACACATGGTGTGGACAACTGCCGTGTGGCCGTGGATGGCGGCCTGGACGAGAGCATCCGAGTTGCGGGGCGACCTCTGGAAGGTGGGTGAATGGAGGATGTGGCGCACCGTACACAGGTAGTTTCGGGCCGCGGCGACGGTGAGTAGGGTGCACAACAGCTCGCTGGACTTGTAGGGGAAGCGGCGTAGCTGGGAAATGTCCGAGAAGCGGTTGCGCAAAATAAGCTGAGTAACGATGGTGTCGGCAACGTCGGGATTGTGCTGGGCGGTAAATAGCAACATGACGGTGTTGCGGGCATCGGAGGTGTCAAAGAGTCGGTCCATATCGGCGTGGGTGAGTTGGGTCTTACAGACAATTCGGACCTCGGAGCTGCTGTACAGCTCACGCATGGCGAGCCGTGCGAGGGCGCGGCGGGCGTTACTAGTGACTGTATACGTTTGGCTTCTGGTAGTGCTATGAGACGACGACAGGGCACCAGAGGTTTTAGCCACAAGGACCTCCGGAGCAGGAGTGTCTTCGTTGGCCGTAGTATCGGGTTCCGTGGGAGATTCGGAGCTGGAATCTGACTCCATATCGTATTCGGGCTCATACTCGAACTCGAAAACGGGGATTGGAGGTGGCAATTGGAGGTTTGTGGTTGCAACCGCATTGACGGCCTCGTGTGAAGTTATAGTATCGTCAACTTTACGGTCGATATCGCTATCCGTCGCAGTTACCGGAGCCGTGGGGGTGCGGTACGGGAATCCCCGGTTGCGGTCGCGACGTCGTTTACGCGATCCACTCGGTGGAGACAAAAGTCGACGGACATAGGTAGTGAGTCGAGAAAACATTTTATTTCCCTTCTGTAGTCGCGATTCGGAAGAAAAAGAAAATGAATGATTTGGGTGGACTAGTTCGATTTTTATATACCTCAAAACAAGAGGATTTTTTTTTTGGCGGAAATCGTTTTGACACAAATGCACGCGACATATATTGGAAAAAGGTGAATTCACCATTTTACATTTATTATTTTGGAAAAAGGTGATTCGCTTATACACGTGTTGACATATTTTGGAAAAAGGTGAAATTGACGTTCAAACACGCACCGCAAATGTTTTTAGCCTAAAAAAAATTGGTTAAGCTGAACAATCAGCTCATTGCGTTATCAGACTGAACAATGGGTATACTTGCACACGTGACACGGTTTGCGGCGTTGACGGTGGTCGCGCCCCATGTCGAAGACGTCGCGGAGTTTCTCGTGGACCTAGTCAACAGAGTTGTGGACGAAAAGGTGGATGTCGATATACTCATGACCAGCGCCGAATCGCTGGCGGGGATTTGGGAGATGGATCGAGTGCGAGCACGCGAAGAAGACGAAGGTCTGCCCGTAGACGCAATGTTGGCCGGGGCCACGTTTGCGATGGAAGACAAGTACAAGCACGTCTTTGATCAAGACGAAATGGGAGTGCACGTCTACAACGACGAGTGTTGGATAATCATTGCGGCCACAAACAGTATGCGCAACTGGGTCAGCAACTTTAACACTTCCGTGTCCGAGTATTTATACGACGACACAGTCGTTGGCAGCGCACACGGGGGCTTCGTGGCCGCGTACAACGCATTTTTTTGCGAGCGGGATGCATCACATAGTTGACAGTAAGTGCGGTTACGGTACAACATCGCACATCCGGTTTATCGGACACAGTCGCGGATCTGCAGTGGCAACGCTGCTGGCAACGGCCTACCACGCGCATCGCAACACCACTATGTACGTCGACGTTAGCCTAATAACCTTTGGGGCCCCACGAGTCTTGGAGCTAGACACATCCGACAAGTTCCACGGGCGGTTCTCACAGATCCGCATTATGCACAACGGCGACTACGTGACGTCAGTACCTTCTAGTACGCGGTTCCGACACGTTGGTCGTGTCGTGTGTCTAGAGTGTAGTGAGAGCGAGCGGGACAGCTCAACGACGGGACATGTGTTGAACCACCGGATGCGGACGTATCGACGATCGCTGTTTGCCCGATTTTCCTGAACCGTCAATAAAAATTATCGGAAGTCTGAATAATCAGAGCCTATTCTCGATTTGAAAACAAGACGTTTATTTTTTTGAACTTTGAAATTTATTTTGGAAAAAGGTGAAAGTGACGAACACACACACAACGGCCCAGTGTACGCTGTGTGGTTTTCATAAACTCCAATACAAAAAAAAAGTTCAGTCTTTTTTCACCCGCTTGCGGGCCGGAGCCAACATTGCTAGCTCAATGAGTTGTGCTTGTGATGATGCTAGTTTCTGACTCAAGTCTAGACGTGCATCCTCTGCAACCTTACGTGCGTCCTCTGAAGTACGTAAGGTCGAACGCAGACTTTCGATTTCACGTGCAGCCATGTCAGCTAGCTGACTTGTGTACTTGACCTCCGTAGCTCGTGTCTTTTCGTGCAACTTGTTGTCCGTGATAATACCATCTTTAATTCTTTCCAACTCGGCCGCCAATCGTTGCTCCTCTACGAGGCTACCAGCCGAGACTTGGCGACAAGTAAGGACAACCTCATCTAGTAGAGACTTTGCCATAGAGGCAGGTACAGAAAAAATTTCGCGGTGTTTGTTCATAGGGAATCTTGTTGCCGCCGAGTGACTACTGATAAGAGAAGAGACTGCCCGCTCCGCTGTACCAGTCAGGTGTGACGCAATGTACACGGCATACTTGAGATCCGCATCCTTGAACGAGATACTATGCTCGCCCATTCGGCGGTGGATGTTGTCGGACTTCCCGTATTTATAGACATCGTCGTCACCAGAACAGCTCGCTGGTAGTGTCACACACAGGTGCCTAAGGTCCTGTACCTTGCCAATGTATATCATGTAGATACCACTATCAATGGTTGATATACCTCTGGACCCCAGAGTCACCTGAAGTACGGGCTTGACGAGATCCTGGATTTTCGCCACATCACTTGTTGAGTAGGCAGCGACAATGTTCATAATCCACTGGATATATGTGGTCTGACGTCCACGTTTGGAGGAAAATAGATACATCATTAACCCAATTGTATCAAGGTACACGGCCCAGGTGTTCTTGGATTTGATTTTCACCCGGTGTTCATTCGGAATTGTATTGTAGACTGTCTGTGGACTTGCAACGCCGACTAAATCTGCGATACCCCTGGCACTAAAGAATGTACCCTCCACTGTCCGATCACCGACAACATGGATTGATGAAAGTCCAGTATCACCATTTGCCTCCGTGTCAATCTGTGCGGGACAGTTCTCGACGATGCGCCAGTCGCATGTTGTGGCATTAGTAGTGGGTGCCATCGTATACTATTTGTAATCCCGAAAATAATGTTTGTAATCCCGAAAGTTGATTTCGACTTTTCCCCATAAACCATAGGGGGTGTATGGTGAAACCATAGGGGGTGTATGGTGAAACCATAGGGGGTGTATGGTGAAACCATAGGGGGTGTATGGTGAAACCATAGGGGGTGTATGGTGAAACCATAGGGGTGGTATGGTGGGAACTACGTTTGGGTTTTTGGGTTACATATTTTAATAATAATTTTAAAACGTCCGTTTTGACAACTCCACGCCCGCTAGCGGCACAATCACTTCCTTGGACGTCACGGTCACCAACATCGTCTTGCCGGTAATCTTGCGGATCTCCGACATGGTCGTCTGTGTGACCATGCGGGTGAGTTTGTCGATTGCCGACACCACAACCGGTTCGGGCTCGTGCTCAAGACACAGGTCCAACATCAACTGAGCCCCCAGGTCCGTGTACTGCAGGATGCATGTGTACAGACACGCCGCGACTACCATGCGCTCGTCGTGTGTGCGTAGCAAGCGTACATAGGCCGTCTCGCTCATGAACCCACACAAATACCGGACGGTGTTATCCCTAGATATACGGCTCTGGAACGCCAGCAGGGCCGGTAGGTCCAGATCGCGGATTTGTACCAGATACGTCATGAGATCGTCCACGGTATTCGAGTAGTACAGGTCCCCAACCTTTTCGGCCGTGGTACCAAAGTCGTTCTCGCACCGGTGTCCATTATCGGTGTTGGTGGTTGTCGTTGCATCGGGGTTAACCCCTGGAATGTCCTCGGCACCGAGCGTAACGCGCTCGCCGCCGGCTCGCAGGTACTGTGTGTAGTGTGGGTTGTGTACGAACCCACTAGTGATGCGTTTACCCGTCATGTACGAGAACAGGGTGCGGCAATTCGGCATTGTACACCACATCTGGTCACACCCCCAGGTTTTGCTGACGCGTGCGCCGCACTTGGGGTTCGGACACGCCGTGGTTGTGTCACGCAGGTGTTTCTCGGTGGCCAGCCGGTCTGGGTCACAAGTGTGGTCCTTCACGGCAAGCGCTGCCAGCCGGGTTAGCGAAGAGGAATCCGGGTGAACACTGTCAATAAGCATAGCATTAGCTATCTGGGTCAGTTTTAGGGGTTGGGTACACGCACGGCAGTACACCTTGGTGCACTGGAAGCACAAACCTGTAGGGTACGACAGGTATCCCGGACACTCGGGGGTGAGGCACGCAATCTGCACACGGCTAGAGGCGCCCTCTCGACCAGTATCGTCAGCTGGCTCTCGTGTTGCTGTGATCTCTCGGAGAAACTGGGTGACTATAGCGGTCGCGGTTTTGGCGGGCACGGCACCATAGATGAACACCCCAGAGTCCGACCACGCGCCCGGCAGGACAGTGGGGTCTATAAGAGCTAGGTATTTGTTCTTGCTGTTCTTGTAGTTGGCACGGAACGACGATGGTTTTTTCTTAGCGATGCCGTGGGCCTTGTGGACCCTAGAGCCCGGCCTTGCCAATCGTCTGCGACTGGACACTAGGGTGGTAGCAGCAGAGGTGTCGGTGACGTGAGAGTAAGAGTTCTGGTCGTGTTCGATAAGAAGACTGCCACTCGATGCGTTCGTCTTGTCTGAGCGGCAAAGTATGACATTCGCCTGGGCGTCGCGTATGGACCGTTTGATCAGAGCAACCGTCTCCCGTATAACGGGGTCGGAGCGGCGTTCCTCGTCCTGGGCAAGCAGGTACCGGGCACTCCAACTTTCATACAGACCCCGGACTATTTTGGGGAGTTTTTGCAGGGTCGAGAGTGTGTAGAGGCCGTCGCAGTTCATGCACATGGGTCCGGGTTTGGTGGACGACGCGGCATTGCGCTCCATACAAACAGTGCACTCGTACATGGCGCAAAAGGGGCACTCGACAAGGATGGTGGCGGGTGGCAGGTCAGCGCTGTCGACACAGCAGATGGAGCATTCGGGATCTTCCAAGGGCGACATTTTTTCTTCTATAATATGTGAGAGGTGTATAAACTCGAAAATTTTAAAAGAGAAAAGATAAGTCCAAATGGACTCTCTTATATACTGCAAATTTTGGATTTTTTGAGACATAGGGTATATACATACGGGGGTCGATACGGACACCCAAAGTCCAAATTTTATAATTTTTTGAGACATAGGGTATATACATACGGGGGTCGATACGGACACCCAAAGTCCTAAAACTAAAAATTGTGTTGGTTGATAGGACAATCCTGATTCGTGAACCTCGTGGTGCTGGGATTTTAGATATATTTTTACGCATACACGCGTATATAACGACGACATCGTGTACAGAAAAGCCCACAGTCCAATTTCGTTCCTAAAATATTATCATCTAATTTACTAATATGCCCGAACTTAACGGGGTGCCCGACAGCACAACACCTGATGAATATGTATGGGACACTGAAGTCATGATGGCAGAAATAGCCGCATTGCGCATACGGGCGGAGGCCGCCGATGCCGTGTTTGCAACCAGACGCATACAAGAAAGCGCAGCCGGTGCAGCCGCGCAAGCCGCGGCTATTGCGGATGCGACTTTGATAGTGAGGAGTCGGAGGGGGATGGTGGCGGCCGACACGCAGACTGTGCAACGCCTGCCTGAGATTGAGGATCCAGAATTGACGGTCTGTGCCGTGTGTCTTGACGACGAAAATATGGACACCACACGGCTACGCCTCCCGTGTGGCCATCTGTTTCACCCGGGGTGTGTGAAACAGTGGTTCACAGTCTCGAACTCGTGTCCGTTGTGCAAGACGTGCTTGCCGGCGGCGGCGGTGCTGCCGACGCCGGTAGTGGATGAAAATAACTTACAGATTGACCTCATTCCGACCGGGATTGATAACTGGTACTTGCTTTGAAAATAAATATATTGAAAATTTCACATCGACTTCCTCCATTTATAATTTTATTTTTATTTTACTCCTATATGACCTGTGCAGTGAG
>NW_014038460.1:2736-8702 GCF_001186125.1 Sphaeroforma arctica JP610 | reverse complement strand
GCAGCATAGAGTGTTGTACTCCGAGACAGTCACTACAGAGACTAAATCCTTCACCGTGTCTCAAAAAACCCGCTGGAACACTGGTTGGTAACTGAAAAGCCTGTACACGTCGAGTCTTTACAGCATACATCGTTATAATTCGCTCCATCTCCAACAGTGACCAAATTGCTCAATGCGTCCATAATGAACCCGGTGGAACACTGGTTGGTAAGTAAAACCCGGCACACGTCGAGCGCTTGCAGCATAGAGTATTGTATTCTGAGGCAGTAACAACAGGGAGCAAATCGTTCAACGTGTCTACAACAAACCCGCTGGAACACTGGTTGGTCACTGAAAAGCCTGTACACGTCGAGGCTTTACAGCATACATCGTTTTAATTCGCTCCATCTCCAACAGTGACCAAATTGCTCAATGCGTCCACAATGAACCCGGTGATGCACTGGTTGGTAAGTAAAAAAGAGTATTGTATTCGGAGGCAGTAACAACAGGGAGCAAACCGTTCACCGTGTCTACACCAAACCCGCTTGAACATTGGTTGGTGATGGAGAAGCCTGTACATGTCGAGGCTTTACAGCATTGATCTGTGTAGTTCGCTTCATCTCCAACAGCGAGTAAATTGCTCAATGCGTCTACAACAAACCCAGTGGAACACTGATTGGTAAGTGAAAACCCGGCACACGTCGAAGGTTTACAGCAAAGAATGTTGTAGTCTGTTGCAGTCACAACAGATATTAAATCGTTTGCTGTGTTTTCAACAGAGCCGTCGGAGCACTGGTTAGTGTCCGAAAATCTTACACATGTTGCGGGTGCACAGCAGACGTCTTGGAATTCCGTTTCCTAGTCCACCATATTGGCACTATTAAGGGTATCGAAAATATACCCCGTGGCGCATTCCTCTGTTTCTAAAGCTTTTAGACACGAAGAACTCGAAACTACAGCATCTAATATAGAACTTAAAAGCTGGCCCGCAGCTAAACCTATAAGGGCCGCGAGCAGCGCACACACACGCAATAATTGCATACTTGAACAGTATTGGTATCAATACAAATACGTGAATGGATTCGACGAGCTCGCTCAATCTATATTCATAAATAACAGTTAAGATATTTATTTTTATGCGTCTCTGATGGCCGCCGCAGCAGAAGCCAGAACATTGAATAAGCCAAAACCCAATTGCATTTTTTTAATTAAAAATAAAAACTGCATACATACCGGACTCCGGAGGTTTTGAGTAAATTCCTCTGGCCTCTGGGTTGGCATCCGATAACGGCGACTCCACCGGTCCACCCTGCCATAGTTGTACACTACGTCGTACATGTCTTTTACT
This sequence comes from Sphaeroforma arctica JP610, assembly GCF_001186125.1. Classification (NCBI taxonomy): domain Eukaryota; class Ichthyosporea; order Ichthyophonida; genus Sphaeroforma; species Sphaeroforma arctica. Next base: position 7,375 of record NW_014038460.1, on the reverse strand, counting down.
TGTATGTCGGTCCGACATGTCGACATCGGCCTCCCTATAGGAGTTTAAGTGTAGTAGGCCGGAGGACAGTAGGACCTAGGACCACCAGTACTATTCTCGAGGTACAAACTGATGATTGTATATACGAGACTCATTGGTTTAGAGCTCTTACTGGGGTCTTATTGGCTGAATTATGTTTGTTTTTTTATGAACAACCATACGTCGGCAAAATTGGTACAGACCCTACCTTCAGAAATATCGCGCTGACATGTTGTACATGTCTTTTGGGCAAATAGTGGTGTCGTTTACCAACCAGAATTTCCTAGCCTCTGGAGTCTGGTAGGAACAGACTGGTACAGTGGTAAACGACAAAGATTGTTCGTTTTTGGTGTTTTAAAAAAAAATATGTATAATATAACAGAATAGCTTGGTTTCTGTCTTTAAAATTTAAATAGAAAAAATAGAAGGCTATGATACAAGACATTATCATGACGTCCCTCTCACTCTCTGTAGTATATAAATATATAAATATGATTCGGATTTCGGGGTTATCCAAGAAATTTGGCGGGATTTTTAAAAAAACCCCTTTTTTTTACAAAATGGACAAAAAAAACTTTAATTTCTTGATCGGCCTCGAATTTTCGTCAGCGTAGTATTTATTTACGTAGAGTCGTAGGATGTATAGTCGTAGGACATATAGTCGTAGGACGCATAGTCGTAGGACGTATAGTCGTAGGACGTATAGTCGTAGGACGTATAGTCGTAGGACGTATAGTCGTAGGACGTATAGTCGTAGGACGTATAGTCGTAGGACGTATAGTCGTAGGACGTATAGTCGTAGGACGTATAGTCGTAGGACGTATAGTCGTATCATTTTTATATAAATAGACACGTAAATAGCCATATTTCGTAATGTGTTGTATTTAGGCCAATTTTTGGCCTTTTAATTTTTATTATTTAATTTCTATCAATTTGATATATATAAAAGTAAATATGGGGAGTAGGAGCGGAAATATTTTTTGAAATACTGGTATAGCCCTCTCAAAAATATACAAGGGGGGGGGAACCAAATTATATATAAAAATATATACATATTACAGTTGTCATTGTGCGAAATGCGGAATTAGTAGTTAACTGTTTTAAATACGGATGCCAAAGACAAAAATTTGGTATTTTGTATAGAAAAAGTTATTTTCTAAAAGCAAACATTGTCATTATTTTTGTTTTTTGTTTATTAAAACAAACCATCAACACGATTATATGTATTTTTTATAATTTATTTATGTCCTTGCTGAGCTTGCTTATTGGAGTATTTAGAAACTCTCGCTGTCTCTCAGAGCCTCAGACTCTCAGAGTCTCCACTCTCCAGTCTCCACTCTCAGTCGTCAGACCTCTCTAGCCCTGAATCATTGTTTTTTTAAACGATACAATTGGACCCTTGGCTTGGGCCCTTGGGGGCTATGGTATTTATATTGGTATTTCAGTAAGAGAATCGTGTTATTTTTTTAAACAATAATATACAATAGCCAATACAATATCCTGTATTTAAGTATCCAGTTTAAATCAGTTATCCACGGCCACAGTCACAGACGTTATACCACTCAGTACTCACCACAGTCTACATACAAGATTTTTGATTTGTTTTTAAAAAAACAATCGAAGGGAGATGGAATGACCCAGAGGTACCTTAAAAAAATCAAGATTGCGTACGTTTATTACTCGTCAATACGAAGAATTCAAGTTGTGTCTATCTGCCAATGAGATTGATTTCTTAAGGTCCCTCTATCGCCCATCTCCTAAAGCCAAGTTTTTTGTTCACCACTCCTATTCACTTCCATACTTCAATGCAAAACTTGAACCGTTAGGACCGGCCCTTATCACACTAATAAAAAAATTCACGGCCCTCTGGATTTGAGTCTGCGCTAAATTTACGACTTCCGCTACGACGAAATCTGATTTCTGCTCTAGACCCAAATCCAGAGGGCCATAAAATTTGTATAAACTATACGAAACTAAAATAATAGCTAAATATGGTTTTGATTGGTTGATATTTTCAAAAGATATTTAGTGGTACATAAGTCACATCAAATATAAATAATTGTGAACATAACTCCCTGCAGGGCGGAGTGAGCCAAGCTCGGTAGATTCATAATTTCGCGTTTTGAAATAATATTTAGTTGAATTATTTTTTGTATGCTACAGTACCGAACTATAAGATGCCACACAATGGGGATAATATTATTTATTTCAAAAATGGCAAGTATGTATGATACAATGTATGAACATATGGTATGGCTCTCATAGTCGCTGTAGTGGTTCAGGAAAGATTGATGGGAAGAAGTAGTCGTGTGTGTTCGAGCGTATATGATTAAGAAATGTGGTGTTATGCCAGGTTTCAACCACACACATAACATCAACCTGACTTAAAATCGATATAACGTTCAAGCACTTATCTGTATGTGCTGCGTTGTCCATGTTGAGTCCTTGTGGGTTGAAGAGCGTCATCCTCATTGGGCCTAGCATTGTTCATCATCGGTCAATACTACTGGGTTCTCCTCTTTGACGATGTCAGCCATTTCTATATCATTGCCTGTCGTCGAAGAGTCCGTCGTGGAAAGCTGAGGCTGCGTATTGCTATCCACCGTGTCGGATGATTGTCTCGGGGAGGCCGTTGGTATACGAAGTCGTCCGGGTTCCGCACGCGCTGATTCTTTAGCGTTTACCGGGATTCGCGGGTTAAGTGAGAAGAGGTTTTTATCGTGCTTTGCTTGGTAAGTCTTCTGGAGACGGTCCGCGGTAGATTGGAGGATGTCTGCGTTAGTGGAGTTGAAAAGTGGGCTCAGTAGTGCATCCATGCTGCGGGCAAGATTTTTTGGCGCTCGTTCATGTGTGCAGCGAGCCTCCCGCTTGGTGCGGAGATAGTGAATTAAAGCTGCTTTCGTAGCGTCGGGATGTTGTTGGGAGCGGGGGTCGATGTTTTTATCAAACTGCCATTTCCACGTAAGGGCTGCATGTCTACACAATAGTAGTCATATTTTTCTGGGTGTCAAAACTTGCTGGGTTTAGGGCTCCTATAACAAAATATTTGTCAGTTCACTCCTCCCCTCCCATGGATATAACCGATATTGCCATCGACTGTATCACCTACGCAACAAATCCCGCGCGCGACTACTCCAAGCCGGAATCCGGGCGCATCAGAACCTACTACGGTCGTATCTCACTTAACATGGACCATCGGAAGGGCTGTTACGAATCCTCGACCGCATCTGGCGCTATGCCACTAACCCACAAATCTTTGGAGGATTCTATTATGACTTAAACAGACCTTGGGTTCAGCGGCTGCCAAACCACTGGTTCCGCCCACGTCTGATCGCCCAAAACAATGATCAAATGTTCAAAGATATTACGTACCAACGACGGTTTCCGCGCCAACCCTGCATACCGGGTACCGATGCCACAGGCGCTACCCTCGCTGGCTACTTTGAGGCCCTATTCAACTCTACAAACCCGTACGGGGTTCCACCGGTTACCGAACTCTCTCCTGATGTCACTTCCACCATACGCCCCGACGATGTAATGGAGGCAATACTACGCTATCCCAATAAGGGACCTGGCCCCGGCGGGATCCACATCCTCCTCCTGAAGGCCGCAGTGGAGCCCTCTACCGAACGCCGGACATTGGGACGCCCCGACGCCACTAACCCACTGATTAGACTCCTTGCCGAAGCATTCACTGAGCTACTGAAGGCGGGTATCTTTCCCGCTGCCCTGAACTGCAGCCTCCTGACAGAGCACCCAAAGAAAGCCGATGCAGATATCACCTCCCCCGCCGACTTCCGCCCCATCACGCTTACGCAAATAGTCAGACGCATCTTTGAAAAGTGCTTTCTTAATCTGATTACGAACCACCTCGGCTCTGCTACCCATGCTACCCAAGCTGGCTTCAAATCACGGTACTCCTGTCGTACCCAAGCACTTACCGCCATGAAATCTGAGACACAGTCAGAAGAGGAGTGGAACGACGTCTGTCTGGACACAACCAAGGCATACGACAAGGTCGCTCTCCCACGCCTATGGGTACTTCTGTGTCACGCTGGTATGCCCGAAAACTGGTTCAACTGCCTCCGTGCGCTGTTTGGGAGGATCCCTACCCAAGTGACATACCGCGGTACGCTCTCGTCCCTATTCCATAGAACGAATGGCATCCTACAAGGCTCAATCGTCGGCCCCCAGCTTTTTATTATCTACATGAATACCTTAGCTGTCACGCTAGCACAATTTTGGCCCAAGCTCCTTCGCTCTTATTTATTTGTCGATGACACACGGATCCAAGCCCCTCGATCGGTTTCGCTCCAGCCTTTCTTAGATGACATTGATGCGTGGGGACGCAAATCTGGCCTCGAACAGGGTGGCATTAAACCCCGAGTACGATCTACCGACTTGCGACACGCGGCGCCAACCCTCCGTATAAATGGTGAGCTTATCACGCCGACGCTTGCAGACGCACCTTGGAACACACGCTACCTCCCCCTGAGACAGTCGCCCACACATGCCGAATCGAAACACTCCAAATACCTGGGGTTGTAAACTTCGAAGGAAATTACTAGGTTTCAAACTATATTAAACTAAAATACAATTTAGTCAGTTAGAATTTAGCAGT
>NW_014038460.1:0-1949 GCF_001186125.1 Sphaeroforma arctica JP610 | reverse complement strand
CTTCTCGACCTGATTATGACGGATAACCTGGTCCTTCTTGGTATTTCGTACTCTGCACTAACACATTCCGCGGCACTACACGGCGCAGACCCGATCCGTACCACAGAGGTAGGTACTCTACTTAGTAGGTCAGCAAGCAAATATATGGAACATTCGATAGTAACAGTGTTTTGTCAATACCGGCCCGAATTGACTCAGCACATATCTTCCATTATCGATTCACTTGGCCCAAGCTTCAAACGGGAATTTACCGACCGCTTCTTCCCATCAACTTTTCCTGAACCACTACAGCGACTATGAGAGCCATACCATATGTTCATACATTGTATCATACATACTTGCCATTTTTGAAATAAATAATATTATCCCTATGGGACTTTGGGTCAGTCACAAAATTTGTGTCAGTTCACAAAATTTGTGCCAACGTGGGTCATTATCTATAGTTAACCAATAGTGTCTGGTCTCACTCAGTAAACCAAAGGAATCTGGTTTCTCTTAATGTTAATTTCTATTGGTCCATTTGTTTACGATCTTTGACGGACCCTCTAGTACAGAGAGATAAATTCCAACAAAAATTCCTACGCATACACCCACCCTCAATCACAGCCTAACCTGAATAAGTTGCGTTGGTACCCTACATAAGTTCCAACTTTAATGTTAACTTTTTGAAAATAAAAGTTTTAACTGATATCCGAGTCAATTCAAATATCAAAATTTCCGAAATTTGTACCTAATGATATGTCCTATCGTTAGAAAATGTGGGACACGAAACGCATAATAGCCAATCAGAATCCATTTTACCCACATATAAACGACATGACCAAAATTCAAATTGACATCCCGGTCCGCTCGGCAGTCGGCCGTTGGCAGTTGGCACTGGCTGACTGGCAGTTGGTAGAATTGGCGATTTGACATATTAAAATGTAACAACCAACACCAAACCAGTGCATAGTGCGTATATACTATACCTATTAATCTATATAATATAGGCTGACAAGCAGCCAAAACATAGGATGATGATCGATCTAACTGGAGACTTCCCACAGGAAGATTCTCGCTTCGACTGGCAACGCATCAATCACAACTTGTTAGAAGTGATCTTGATCAGATATACTGTACCATTCAAGCTCAACGAACTTGTGTTTATAGACGTACTGGTGGTCAACAACACTCGGCAAATCCAAGGAAGAATGCACAGCTTTCATATGGACCGAAAAGATGGATTCGGCTGCGACTGGGACAATACAAATTTGACGGACGAGGGAGATTTCCTCATCGATGCGGATGCTCACGATGCCCAAGTAATGATGAACTTGCACGACGCCTGCATGTGCTGCGTGTACTTTACATCTAAAACAGGTAACGCCACACCTGCTTTTGTAGTCACTGTTTTAGCCTTAAACCTTAATGATTTTATGCATCCATGATATGTCAAGCCAAGAAGTATTATTAAACAATAAAAACCATATACTCATTCGCAAATAGTTTTATACGATATATTTTTATGTGCTGTGCTTTCACATTGTGAACACTATATTTGTATTAAACACTTTAATTCTATATATATACCTGTAAACGCTTTTATCTACATATATACTTGTAAACACTTATTCTATGTATACACTTGTAAACATTTTCATTCTACAAGTATACTTGTAAACACTTTTTCACTACATATATATTTGTAAACACTTTTGTTCTACATATATCTTGTAAACACTTTTATTCTACATATATACTTGTAAACACTTGTCTTCATATTTACTTCTAAACATTTTACTCTACATACATACTTGTAAACACTTAATCTATGTCTATACTTGTAAACATTCCTATTCTACGTGTATATTTGTAAACATGTTTATTCTATATACATGTTTATTCTATATACATTTTTACTCTATCTCAATCTTTGCTCTATATTCATCTTTATTCTATTTACTATTATA
>NW_014038461.1:4641-8708 GCF_001186125.1 Sphaeroforma arctica JP610 | reverse complement strand
ATATACATACATACATACATACATACATACATACATTATATGTATATATACGGCAATCGAGTGTACGGCGTAAATATTTTAGTTTGTAACGTTGTAAATATTATAGTTTGTAACGTTGTAAATATTATAGTTTGTATTATAATAGTCTGATCCTAATTAATGAGCAAATTTCCGACCTGTCTGGTATCTGTTGTTTTATAGCTCCTGCTGCTTTCTCCACTCCGGCAATTGAAGGCGCCTGAATCTAAAGTTAAAATTGTCGGCTCGAATTGCTGAATTATACGATTGCGGCGCTGTAACCGCGTTTAGACTATTAAGCAGTGTAAGTTGAGTTTATGTACTGAGCTACGGCTATAGATACGGAATATGTATCTGGCTACCGATACCTTCTAGACAAACAACCAGCAAGGCGTTTGCGTTGTACTTAATAAAGTTAACTCAACTTTTTTGTAACTGTTGTGGCACATGTGAAGAGTATATATTTTTGCATCTGTTTAAAATATATTACAAGGCACATATTGTATTGCATTCACTAGCTATATGGGGTGTTTTACAGAACTCTATGTGGTATTTCAAAGGTCTTGGAATGTATAGTGTGTGAAGAAGCCCTCCATCGTTAGCATTTAGTACGAAATGGCTGTCTGCGTGCACATCTTTTAGTTTCGTTTGTCATAGCATCTTGCTGTTGACGGAATCCCTTGACAGCCTGCGTGGTCCAGGTGTCGTCCATCAACAATATGTCATCGAGTACAGATTCTTCTTCTTCTTCTTTTCTTTTCGTTGCTTCAATTATTGCTTCGTTCACATGCCAAACCTTTGTACCTTTTTCCATAAATCATGTCCATATAACACCTTTTTTCATACAGTATGTTCATACAACACGAGATTTGATCACTCCGTTACCATATGCGGAGTTGCTTATGACATACATACACAGCTATTTTTTCTAAATTTTTTTTTGCGTGCCGCTTAGAACGTTGGCTGCGGTTTTCTTCTTCTTCCCTTTCTGAGTTAGTGTATAAGTCCCCTGACAGTTATTGCCGATGCCTAGTGGCATTTATTTACCGCACCCATTATACACACGCCAACGTTTACGGCTATTTCAACATGATACATATAACATTGGAATGTCTAACGAACTATGCAGTGAGAAGCTATCGAGCACCTGTGCTTCTGGATACGGTATACAAGCAAATGTTACCCTTGCTAATACAACGGCTGAGATACTTGTAATCTTCCATCTACTCATATGCTGCTATATCTACACCACGCCACAGCTCTGCCTATTCATGTGGCCGATGCCTTTGAGGCCGACAGGAATCCGTACAGTGCACTTACAAACCCCGATGGGCTCATCAACCTATCGGTGGCTGCGTGTCAGTTAAAATCAGCCAATCAGATCCACGCTCGGGTAAATGAAGCGATGGAAAAGGAAAGCTCACTGGCGAGTCGCCACTTTGGTTATGCGTCTGACCCCCACGGCACGGAAGAGCTGAGGAGTGCCGTTGCTGGTGTTATGACGGAGTATATTTTCAAAGGTACGTGTTGTTCTATGCATAAGGTGCACATGTGTGTATTAGAGCTAGATACGTAGATATATGAGTGGTAATGAATGTGTCACGAGTGAATTCACTCACAATACTCAACAGGCGGTCTCTAAGTTGCTATACATTGTTTGGTGGAGAACTATACATTCACTTATGGCACCGTGTCCCGGGTGTATGCGTGTATCACCGTCCGATTGACCGATCAGGTTGAACCTATGCATTTACGCGCAACAATGATCATCTTATCTAAGTGTTTTTTGCTCACGATTATCGGCTTTCAATCCGAGTATACATGTGCGAGAGGTTTCGGATATATTGTTGTGATGTATTGGTCTATGCGTAAGATCACATACTTTCAATTGTTCGTGCTGTGTCAATGAAGCATGCGCTTACGTAGTCAGACTTGGATTTGGCGGACACGATCTATTGTCATGATTGTTCTGATATGGTATTTAGGACGCGTATGTTTGTATGTGGAGTTACTTGGGTATGTGTTTGCAACGACCCTGAGATTTAACTGCCGGCCTATGGTTTGTGTTCAATGTCATTTGCCTATAGCATTGAAAACCGTTGTATCAATCACTTTATATCTGAGACATGTTCATTCCTCTTTACGACCCAAAACCCGAAGTCCTGAAGCTGGTCTCGAACTGATTCATGCACTATCGCGATGGAATATTGCACTCCCATACAATGTTAAACTCAATATCGAAAGACAGTACGGGAATGTATATTTATATCTACCGTTATATATATATATATATATATATATATATATATATATATATATATATATATATATATATATATTATAGCAACATATTCACGCGTGTATATCATTTTACAGGGGAACACACAGCGATCCCAGACGATGTGCTGCTCTGCTCCGGAGCCACTTACGCAGTGTCCGCGTTGACGGGGTGTCTGTGCGACATAGGCGAGGGTGTCATCATTCCGAGCCCAGTCTACTGTAAGTGTGCTTGGTGATGTTGATATACAACCACCCCTATTTCAGCTCGTGAGTATGCTCACCTGCCTACTGATAATTTCAGGATGAAGTATGGTATATTATCGTGTGGCTGGACTCGGATAAAAGTCTATTGAAGGCTCAGGCTTGGGGAATCGATCTTTCCCACTTTGAGGTCAACATATATACATATATATATATATGATCCTTGCTGCCACATACGTACTATCATCGACATATAGTCATACAGATTTCTATACGTTTGGATATGTACGTGCACGCGTACAACATACATTGACTAACACATCCAGAGGTGCGCAGTGTCAGACGTTGTCTAAGGTTTTTATTATGACATAGATAAGAATGAGCGTTCTTCACCGCTACCTATTTAGAATGTGGCTGTTCTTGAGCCTATCGCGCTTGTCAAGTATGTGAAGAACATGATTATCCGTCTCTAGAACTGTTAGGCTGCTTACAAATACGCCAGTCCAACAACACTTAGATGTATGCCACCTCATAAAAACATGGGGTGTTTAGCTATGTGATCTCGACAGGTGGGATAGCTTATACGTCAAGCGATATGGTGGTATGCATGCTTCTATAAGTTCAAAATAATACAGGCTGCGTGGTTCTATGCCTACATGTGAAGGTATGGATCAGCACCACAATACTTGGGCACACAAGCACTGTCAGTGGCTGGTGTGGTAGTGGACGCGTGCTGCTTCACCTGCTGAATTATATATCACATTAACCCGCGGTAACGTATACTCCTGGTACACTACACCAACCATCCACTATAGCCCGATCGCCCTGTGTGTGTGTACGGAGTGTGTTCAGTATTATTCGCCTGGTCCCTATGCCCAAGGACATTAGCACTTGTCTAGCATGGAGTGTTCATCGAGTGTTGCTTTCCTGTGTTGTAGCTGGGTTCTTTTTGGATTGCACAATGCTGCCTGGCGCGAAAGTGTTGCCGTCGGACGCTAAGGCGGAGAACGGGTTTCGGCCGCAAGTCAGTGAACTGGAGGATACGTATAATAAGGTACGTCATATTGAACGATACGTATAATAAGGTACGTCATGTTAAATGATACGTATTATAAGGTACGTCATGTTAAATGATACGTAAAATAAGGTACGTCATCTTAAATGATACGTATAATAAGGTACGTCATGTTAAATGATACGTATAATAAGGTACGTCACGTTATATGATACGTATAATTAGGTATGTCATGTTGAATGATACGTATAATAAAGTACGTCATATTGAATGATACGTATATTAAGGTACGTCATGTTAAATGATACGTATAATATGGTACGTCATGTTAAATGATACGTATAATAAGGTACGTCATGTTAAATGATACGTATAATAAGGTACGTCATGTTAAATGATACGTATAATAAGGTACGTCATGACAAATGATACGTATAATATGGTACGTCATGTCAAATGATACGTATGATAAGGTACGTCATGTTAAATGATACGTATAATAAGGTACGTCATCTTAAATGATACGTATAATAAGGTACGTCATGTTAAATGA